>NC_051390.1:55717391-55729891 GCF_015228065.2 Penaeus monodon | reverse complement strand
ATCCCAAGACATATAATAAAAATATAGGGTTTTATTGAAAGGAAAAGGAGGTCATGATTCTGTTGTACTTTATTATACTCTCAACTTACACAAACATACGCCCCTAAGAAGTTGATAACACAAATAACAGGCTTTAAACTTTCTGTGTAAAGTAAATGCGTAACCAATATTCATACCTTTGCACTTTTCATACTTATTAAACTAAAAAGGTTCATTAACCTAATAGATTGAAATGACACTGGTTTTATTCTATTTAAGAGCTATTAATAGGGTTTTTCAAGGTATCTACACCAGGTCAAAGACGGTTTCCCCTCGTATGTTACCCTGAACACCTAATTATCTACCAACTAGAGGTCCCACTACTTTTCCCATATGTATAACTATTGTTTGAACTGACTTGGACAAATGACCGTGTTACAGACGAGTGAACACCCTCTAACCAATAACAAATAACCGCACAAGGGAAAGAACCCAACTGCAGGCCGGATAACGTCTGCCAGTAATGCCCTAAATTCAGGTGTTGACCCGAGAACAGGTGACCTTCTTCCTTACTACGCCCCTGTCCACATTCCTCCATACCCCATTACAAACCAATAATAGTAAGAAAAAGAATCAAACAAACAAATCAACAGTCACAAGTCCTGCTTAAGGAGTAATACAGCTCTCACTGAAGTGTTACAGGTGAGTGATCACACCTATAGCTAATGGCGTTCTCATCACGATCAAGTATTATGGCCCGATATCAGTTGTCCGCTGACGACCCCACCTCCATCCTCCACCCCCTTCCCCCCTCCCCCATATGCCTTTGTGCACTCAATAATGCCTTTATATGACTCTCAAGCTACCAAACACACGTCCTAAAGCATAAACACAAATAACAGGCTTATAAGTTTTCTGTTGTAAATATAAATGCGATAACCAATATTTCAGTACTTTGCACGTTTCATACTTATAAAACTAACAGGTTAATTACCTAATAGACTGAAGACGCTGGTCTGATTCTATTTATGGTAGTCCTGAATGGTGTTTTCAAGGTATCTACACCAGGTCAGACGGGTTTCCCTTCTCATATTTACGCCTGAACACCTAATTATCTACCAACTAGCGCACCCCTGTCCTACGTGTTGACTCAGTGTTATGTTTTGCTAATTAACCTCAAGGGACAATGCGGTTATTTCCTAAAGAGTGTTTCCTACCGCATTTCTCGATGTTTTACAATCTACAATGCAACGTAGGAAATATATTTAGTTTCCCTTAAGACCCTATCGTATAAACTATTGTTTGACCTTCTAACTGACTGGATAAATGACCGTGTTACAGCGAGTGCATCACCCCCCTCATAACCATAAACAATAACCGCAGGACGGATAGAAGTCAGGCCAAGTAATGACCAATTCAGTGTTGACCCCGAGAACAGTGACCCTTCCTTCCCTCCTACCGCCCTGCCCACCTGTCCTCCATATCTCATTACGAAGCAATAAATTAAGAAAAGAAAGAAGCAAACAAACAGTCACAAGTCCTGCTTAAGGAGATAATACAGCCCTTCCACTGAAGTGTTAGCAGTGAGTGATCACACTATAGCTAATGAGCATGACACGATCATATGATAGCCCGATGCCAGATGTCCTGATGACCCCACCTCCATCATCACCCAACCCCCCCTCCCCTCCCAACCCTCCACCGCATATTCATCGTTGTGAACTTGTACTAGATCGATATTGACCATGTACAGACTAGTGACCACCTTTCCTCATAATCAATAACAAATAACCCTCGAGAGAGGACCCTAACGATTGATAAGCTTAAGCCCTCCTCTCATCTTTTAATATGTTATAACTAGTCGTTTCTTACATCCCAAAGACATCTTCATAATAAATATAGTTCATTGAAAGGATCATGAATCTTGTACCTTTTTGACTCTCAAGCTTATACACACGTTCTAAGAGACGAATAACACAAATAAAAGGCTTAAATTTCTGTATAAATGTAAATTGCGATAAACCAATATTCATATGTTTTGCAAATGTTTCATACTTATAAAACTAACAGGTTACTTACCTAATAGATTGAAAGACGCGTTTTATTCCATTTATGAGAGTATTATTAGTGTTTTCAAGGTATCTTGCGCCAGGGGAAAGTGGGGTTTCCCTTCATATTTTACGCCTGAACACCTGTACTACGCAAATAGCGTCACCACATTCCCATGTGTTGACCAGTTTGTTTTGCTAATTAACCTCAAGGGACATGATACTTTTTCCTAAAATTTTCCTGCCTCTTTCGCGATGTTTTTACAATTTTAAATGCCACTTCTGAAAATATATTTAGTTTTTCTTAAGACCCATATGTAGAACTATAGACAGACGAGCGTATCTTCCATAAGAGGTTGCATATCAATACATCCTTCCGTTTTATGGTGATATCAGACAAACATACGATCAACACAGAGGTGGACTAGCTTTTCAGCACTTTGCTCCCGCTCCTCGAATTGTTCTATACTACATGGCTCGGTATGGAGCAGTCAAATTCTGATAGAAGCTTATAAGTACTAACCCGCATCTGAGTCATTACTGCTTATATTTATCAAATTATTCTTAATGACAATAATGCTTACCTATTAATCAATATATTTAAATACTATTTTTCGTATAATTACCATATTACCTGCTATATAAGGGTGGAAATAAATTAAAATAGCTAAAACTGTTAACATACCTTTGTCTCAGAAATATGTTCATTGATTAATTTAAAATTATCTGCCGCGCCTACTGCCAAAGGCCTTATCGCGATTGCATGTGCTGATACAATGGTACATTACTGAATTCTAAAGAGCCTATCAGAAATAAAACCGCTTACATGTAAACATAATAAATAATCATAAATAATTATATAAATCAAACATAATCTATTGCGCTAAAAGTATAAAAGTAATATAATTATATTTTGTTTAAAATATTAGGCTCGCTTTCGGAAAACTTGTTTTTCTCCTCATTTACAAAGTTTTTATAAGTGTTCGTTATTGGAAAAGACACAGACAATTACCTAAAGCAGAGGCTTTTTGACCATGGCTATTAGCTTCGACATCGATGTTTTTGATAAACACATATAACCCGTTTATATATAAATGCCTAAAGGATCAACTTAGTTGCCTGAGACATAATTTTTTTACTAAATCTTGTAATTGGTAATCTTTCACAGCTAAACTACCTATGTCATCTTCTTGTATTGTAATCTTTCAACAGCTAAACTACCATATTCATCGCCCACCCCCTCCCCTAACGTCGGTTAACCTATTCAGAGCACGTATCTTTAATGTAAACTGACCGCATTAGAAAGGGGAGATGTAAGCCGCCTACTTCCGCACGCTTCCTTCGCCAACGCTACTGCACCGCCCGGGAAGTAAACGCGCACGCGGCGGCGAACGGTTTTTTTGCGGCGGTGGCGGAGCGGCGGACCCGGCGATGGTTTTGCATTAGAGAATAATTTTGATAACATATAAGCATGTAATGTACTCAGATGCGTCGTTAGTACGTTTGTAAGCTTCTATGCCTAATCTGATTGCTCCTACCGAGCCAGGTTAGTATAGACGAATTTCGAGGAAGGGGAGCACATTGCTGAAGCTAGTCCACCTCTTTGTTGATTCGTATTTTTCTGATATCTCATAAACGGAGGAGTATTGTTATGCGACCTCTTATGGAAGGTAACGCTCGTCTGTATATAGTTACTAACCTATGGGTCTTAAGGAAACTAAATATATTTCCTAAGTTGCATTAAAATTGTAAAACATCGCGAATGAGGCAGGAACATTTTAGGAAAAATACGGCATTGTCCCTTGATGTTAATTATCAAAACATAACTGAGATCAACACCTGGGACAGGTGGTGACGCTAGTTGGTAGATAATCAGGGTGTTCGAGGCGTAAATATGAAGGAGGAAACCCACCCTTTCCCTGGCGCAGATACCTTGAAAAACACTGATTACCCTATAAAATGGAATAAAACCACGTCACATGTTGACAATAGAATTAGGTAATTTAACCTGTTATTTTATAAGTATGAAACCATGCCACATATGAAATATTGGTTTATCGCATTTACAATTGTAATACGAAAATTTAAGCCGTTTATTTGTGTTTATCGCTTGAAGAGTCATAATAGGTACAAGAATGTCATGATCCTTTCAATGAACTATATTTTTTATTATGAAGATGTCTTTGGGATGTAAGAACGACTATATAACATATTAAAAGATGAGAGGAGTCGTAAGCTTATCAATCGTTAGGGTCCTCTCCCTTCGAGGTTATTTGTTTTGATTATGAGAGAAAGGTGTCACTCGTCTGTAACATGTCATTATCGTCTAGGTACAAGTCAAACACGATGAATATTGCGGTAGGTTTGGAGGGTAGGGGGGGTGATTATGAGGTGGGGTCCATCAGTACACCTGGCATCGGGCTATCTATTGATCGTGTCACGCTCATTGCTATAGGTGTGATCACTCACTGTTAACACTTCCAGTGAAGGGCTTATTTCTCTTAGCAGGACTTTGACTGTTGGTTGCTTCTCTATTTTCTTACTGTTAGTTGCTTTGTAATGAGTATGGAGGAATGTGGTGCAGGGCGGTAGGAGGTAAGGAGGGTCCCTGTTGTTCTCGGGTTGGTCAACACCTTGAATTTGTCATTCCTTGCCCTGACTTCTATCCGTCCTGCGGTTATTTGTTATTGGTTTATGAAGGTGTGATCACTCGCTGTAACACTGTCCCATTTATCAGTCATTACAAGGTCCAAACAATAGTTATACATATGGGTACTAAGGGAAAACTAAATATATTTCCTAAGTGCTGGGTAGATTTAAACATCGAGAAATGGCGGTAGGAAACATTTTAGGAAATATACCGCATTTGTCCTTGAGGTTAATTAGCAAAACATACTGAGTCAACACGTAGGACAGGTGTGACGCTAGTTGGTAGCAATTAGGTGTTCAGGCGTAAATTATGAGATGGAAACCCTCTTTGCCCTGGTGTCGATACCTGTGAAAACCCTATTCAGGCTCTCTAAATAGAATCAGACCAGCGTCTTTCAGTCTATTAGGTAATTAACGTTATTTTTATAGTATGAACGTGCAAAGTACGAAAATATTGTTATCGCATTTTATATTCCACAGAAACTTTAATCCTTGTTTATTTTGTTATCGCCTCTAGGACGTGTGTTTGTGTAAGCTGAGAGTCATAAAAGCATATTGAGTGGCACAAAGGCATATGGGGAGGGGGGAGGGGGGGATGATGGAGGATGGGTCGTCAGCTGACAACTGATATCGGTCTATATATTGGATCGTGTCACGCTCATTAGGCTATAGGGGTGATCACTCACCTGTAACACTTCAGTGCAGAGCTGTATTATCTCCTTAGACAGGACTTGTGACTGGTAATTTGTTTGTTTGCTTCTTACTATTATACTTTGTAATGCGGTATGGAGGAATGTGGGACAGGGGCGGTAGGAAGGTAAGGAAGGATCACCTGTTCTCGGGTCAACACCTTGAATTTGGTCATTACCTGGCCTGACTTCTATTCCTCCTGCGTTGGGTTCTTTCCCTTTGCGCGTTATTGTTATTGGTTATGAGGGGTGATCACTCGTCTGTAACACGGTCATTTGTCAAGTCAGTTACAAGTTCAAACAATAGTTATACATATGGGCAGGTAGTGACGCTAGTTGGTAGATAATTAGGTGTTCAGGCGTAAATACGAGGGGAAACCCGTCTTTGACCTGGTGTAGATACCTTGAAAACCCTATTAATGCTCTCTAAATAGAATAAAACCAGCGTCATTTCAATCTATTAGGTAAATAACCTTAGTTTTATAAGTATGAAAGTGCAAAGGTATGAAATATTGGTTATTCGCATTTACATTTACACAGAAAATTTAAGCCTGTTATTTGTGTAATCGCCTCTTAGGACGTATGTTTGTGTAAGCTTGAGAGTCATAATAAAGTACAAGAATTTCATGATCCTTTTCAATAAACTATATTTTTTATTATGAAATGTCTTTGGGATGTAAGAACGCTAGTATAACACGTTAAAATATGAGAGAGGTCGCAGGCTTATCAGTCGTTCTGCGAAATTAAGTCATTTCTTTGAATTATTCTTATTAGGTCCTGCACCTTTGTTATATTATGCATTTGTAAAAAAAAAATTAAAGATACTGATTATAATCTTTGCGTTATTTCATCATTACCTCTGAGCAAGAAGAGTGGTTGTTTAGGTGTTCAAGCGTAAATACAGGGAAAACTGTCTTTGTGTAGTTTGGAACCCTTAAGCTCTCAATAGAAACACACTTTCATCTATAGCGTTTCCTCTTTAGTGTTTGCATAGTGAACATGATGTGGTATCGCATTTACACTTTTGAGCCTGTTAGTGTTCACGCCCCTATAATATTGCATGATACCGTCTGGTATTGCCTTAGTTTGTAGCAGGAGGACAGCGGGGTCGGCGTAACAATAATAATCATCCCACCTGGAGATATCAACGCATGAAGAAACGGGTTAAGTTCCGTATCCACTGGTGATAGACTGTCATTTAAGAGGAGGACACGATCAGACAAGAATTATCTTCCAGACAGCTCTAACCTATCGCTACATAGATGGTCCTGACACATGCACTATCAAACACCAAGACTGCCACCGGTGAAGATGATCTATCCATATATTCTCATCATTCCACTGCGAGAAATCGTTAGCAAACCAGAATGAACAGTGATTAGTTCTCTTAGAAAACAGGGAAATTTCTTGTGAGAGTGAGAGGACTGATGATGTGACTTAGAGACAATTGTTGCAAGCACGAGTTCTCCTTCATCTCCTACACCATATACGGGTGAGGAGGAAAGATTTTGTAGTTTTGTTTGTATTCAGCTTAGAATGTTGTGGTTTGTGTGTGTGTGGTGGTGTGTTGTGTGTGTGCGAGCCCATTGTATAGTGTTTATACAATCAAAAATAAAAGCATATATTGTATAACGAGTTTTTATAATCCTTTCCACTTAATTGTATTCTTATCTCTGGTACGGTGAGAGAGGAGCAGTAATTATCGGTCATTAGCAGACCTGTGTGACCAATTTATCATTGATTTTGACAGTTTCAGTCATTAGGAGAGACGGTTTCCCTCGTCTGTAACAGAATCAATTATCGATCTCGGTACAAGTTTAAACATGGTGAATATTGCGGTGTAGATGGGAGGAGCCATGGGTGAGTCATCTGTAGCATCCTTTCCTAGGGTAATGTTTCGGTTACGGATATTGGATTATTATCTTTCTGTATCTTTCTGTTATGGCACCATTTTCAACCGTAAGGTGAGTGTGCTACATCGCTAGCTATTTTTTAGTGATTCCCCCCGTGACCGCTGTATCTTTAAACCTCTTTCACTCTCGACAAGGTTTGTGGTTTACCTTGATCTTGATCTATGTCACCTTTCATCTGCATTGGGGGGGATCCTCGCTGTACATAGTGTTTGGGGAAATGATTTCGGTTGCGGATATTGATTAGTTAATCACTTGCAGGGGTTATCTTTCTTTAATGATGCCCCTTTTCAAACCGTAAGGTGGTGTGTTGCCATCGTTAGCAAAGGTCTAGTGGTTCCTCGTGACTACGAGTCTTAACCTGCTTTCACTCTCGACAAGGTGCGTGGTTACGCGGTGATCATTGATCATGTCCCTTCATCTGTTTTGGAGGGGTCCTGTCTTCACACATTAGTTTCTTTATTTCTCTTATGTGCTCATGTACGAGCATAAAATGCACATGAAAAGAAAATTTAATGGTTTCCGGGTATTGATTATTTGTTGTGGCAGGTTGGGGTTTGGGGTTGTGGTTGCGACAAGGTCACTGGTTACGTCACGGTCACTGCCCTACTTTCCATTCATGTACGAGGGTTGTCTGGATTGTGTCCCGCTTCAAACACTTTCCTATTATATTATATCCCTATATGGGGGGGTATGTATATATATATAAAAATATAATATAATATATGTATGTATAACACCACACACAAAGACGCACCACACACAACAAAACCACACCCACACGTGTATATTATATATATTAAAATATAATATAATATATAATATTTTATATGTATATATACAATATTTTAAAACGGGGTGGATGATGATGGCACGATCTGTCTCGAGGAAAAATTTTACACACACACCACACACATATACATATAATATATTTTATATATATATATATAAATATATATTAAAAAATAATATATATTGGTCCAATGGTTTGAGGAATGGCCCGAACTCATAGTCCCCCCAGTTTTTTCCTCGCCCCGGCAGTCGTAAAAATGCCTGCGTTCCGACTGCTGGCTCGAGCCCCACACTCACGGCGAAAAAACGACATACCGCTTTTAGAAGTCAAACACAGATGTAGTAGGGGAGGTCACCACCATGACAAAAGTGTTGGCACGCCGAAACGCGGTTGATTAGGAAGGGCATCCAATCAGGCAAGGATGGTACTGCCAAATAACGTCTCAATAGTGAATTAAAAGAGGCCTAGAACCTGCAGTGGATTACGTGGCTATTGAACAAACAAACAAACAAAAATATATATGCATACATACACACGCATCCACATATACATACTGTAAGTGTGTATATGTGTGTACATAAATGCATAGTTATGCTTATTCTACTTTTTTGCAATTTTCATTTATTTCTCATTGTCCCGTTTTCTCCTTTCAAAAAGGTGCGTACTTCCATTCGACCCTGTATTGTGCTGGCACATGTCACTTCAAATATTTAGATGGAAGCACAGTCTCTCTCTCTCTCTCTCTCCTCTCTCTCTCTCTCTCTCTCTCTTTCTATCTATCTATCCTACACTTTTTTTTTTTTTTTTTTTTTTAAGGTCACGTAAATTGTCCACTGTTCTCCATTTGGTGATAAAATGGTGTCTTTTGCCTAACTATTTCAGAGAGTGCACCACTGATATATGAAATAGTGTATATCATGTGTGGCCTGTATGTATTTTCTTAAGCGAAACCATGTCCATTTTATTCTCTTCACTAGTTTCAGCTGTAAAATGGATGAAACTATATGGTTTCAACAGCTATATCCATTTTCAGGTTTAAATCTGGTGCAATTATATATATGTATATATATATATATATATATATATATATATATATATATATATATACATATATATATTATATATATATATATATATATACACATATTTTTGTGTTTGTATTTTTAAGGTTTAAGAAAAACACTCTTCAATATGATTAATTTAGATAAAATACATCTGTACTAATTCATCAGATAAATACCTTGCATTTCCCGAAGCAACTTTAACTGTGTGTGTACAACTGCGTGAGCATAATTAGTCTCGAAACCTGGGAAAAGCGGCCATCACCTCGAAATTTCAAACCCAATTGATGTAACTATCGAACCAATAAGAAACATTAGCCTTTCACTTAGAATAAATTTTCCGTCCTCTTCTCTTCTCATTTTGCCTTCGCCTCCTTCACTCTTTTACTCCCCTTTTCCTTTGTTTTGTTTTTCTCCTTTTCCCTTATTTCTCCCTAGTTTTCTTCCAGTCCCCCTCTTCTGCTCTAAAATTTTTAGTCTGTCATTATTCCCCTTCTGTTCTCTCCCCTCTCCTTAGTTCCCCCCTTCCCTCTTCTCCTCCTTCCCCCACCCTCATTTCTTCCTCCCTCTCCTCCTTCCACTCTCTTTCCCCCCCTTCCTCTTCTCCTCCTTCCCCCTTTCTCTAAACCTCACTATACATCAGCCTGAAGCCCCTGCTCCTCCTCTTGCCGGAGAAGAAGATCCTGATGAAGTTCGAGTCCGAAATGACGTTCGGCGGGAGTGCGAAGCCATTGAAGGAGAGGACAGAGCCAGGGGTGTAGTAAAGGTCGGTGGTTGGGTTCACAGCCACGAAGTTCTGAGCGTAGGTTCCCAGGCGCATGTGGGTGAAGGTCAACTGAACTTTATTGCCAACTGACGCCTAGGAATGAAGGGAAGAAAAGGTTTAATACAGGTTTATTCGTAGTTGTGGGCTCTCAGTGGTTTAGTGGGCTAAGACTGCTTGTTTGTATGTATGTTTGTCAGTTGTAACCTTTTTGGTGTCCTCGGGAATGAGGGCCTATTCCTAGCACACAGGAGTAGGTATCGATCTATAGTACCTACAAGTCGAGGCTATACGTCATTCGACATTCGCCACCTTATCATACCACCATTTATAAATGAAGACAGTAGCAGATCTACAGGGGTGCATGATGCGGGGCTGCTTTCCACTGCTGCAGTCCGCTCTTCTTTCCCTAGCTGCCCATCCCTCAGACGTTTTAGATCTTTAAAAAAGATATATGTTCTTCCTTCTTAAGGTAAATAACCTATTCAGAAACCTCTTGGATCCCACATGCCACCACATCACTATAGCAAAACTAAAACCCATTGCTGTTTTCTATGAATATTTCTAGATTCGCCAGTGATTGGAATTTATATTGCTTATTGCACTTGATTATCTCGCAATCTTCGAGTAACCCTTTATCTTAAACAGAAACATATACATAACCCCCACCCCCAGAAAAAAATGTACACTTATAAACACGATCAAAATGCTTAATCCTTCCAAGTAAATGGGTAAATAAGTGTCAACACTTACCATGATTTTCCATTCACAGTACTTCTTCCTCGGGTGCCTGCGGGGGAACCTCGGCGACGTGATGACTCCCCCGGGGCTGGCGGAGAGGACCTGGGGAGGGAAGCCCGTGAAAGGTGGCTGGACCGCGCGACAGGAACTTATTTTGTTTGATCATATTCACTGCATGAGTATATATTTTGCTACGCACATAAATGTAAGCGTGTGTGTGTGTGTGTGTCTTTGTATGTGTGTGTGTACATGTATGTCAATGTTTATATATATATATATTATATATATATATATATATATATATATATATATACATATATATATATATATATATATACACTCACACACACACGTTTTGTGTTTGTGTGTGTGTGTGTGTGTGTGTGTGTTCATATATATATATATATATATATATATATATATATATATATATATATATATATGAATATTTATGCACATATATACATACATACATATGTACATATATATATTCATATATATTTATATACATACATGCACACACACACACACACACACACACACACACACACACACAACGCACCACACACCACACACACACACACACACCCCACATATATATATGTGTGTGTGTGTGTGTGTGTGTCTCTGATTCCAGACGGAATTCCATAGAATTCGATGTCAGCAAATAAAGTACTCTTTGGTATCGGTCTTCTTCCCTTGGTGCTCTACACTTGTGATTTTATTACTTAATGATAATCCAGTGTTATTTTATAGGCTTTCCTATGTCGATATTTTGATTCACGAAGATCTACATAACATTTTTTGTTGTTAACAAAGGAAGAATAGAAAGTACAGGTCCCCGTGTTTACATTTGTCTCTCACTAACTTGAGTTGGGCGAGACGAAGACGTCCTGATGGCGAAATAGTCATCAAACTTACTTGGTGGCAAGAGGAGGTCCTTGGGTTGAACTGTGCATGGAAACCCTTCCACTCTCCGACAGCATTGGACGTGAAAGTAGCGAGGAATTGTGCACTGGGGATGGTGTTCGTATATCGTCTTTTTCTCCCAGACAGGCTGTTAAGGAGAGATACACAGAGGCATCAGAGGAAAGCCAAACCTCTAGGGAACTTTGGAGAGAAATTATGCTGTGTGGGAATTGTGTGGTATGTGTGTGTGTGTGTGTGTATTGTGTTGTGTTGTGTTGTGTGTGTGTGTGTACGTACATGCACCTACATGCATTTGTAGATGTTTTTAAATATGCGAGTGCGTGTGTGAGTATTTGGATGTACAGTATAATATAATTATGATATACAATATAGTTATTTCTATTTATTACAGTGGTTATTATTATGTTTGGTGTGACAGGCTATCTGTTTGCTTCTAAATTACCCCCTGTGTGCAAGGAATGGCCACGGTTACCATCCATTGGCGGCGCAGGATTTGAATGCAGGTCAGCAAGAACGCTACCACTGCGCACCCCAGCACATAAAAAGCGTGTGGTTATTAATATCCAGTTAAATCACCACGTCTTGCCTCAGCCATAAGCACCAAGAGAGTGAAATCCATTGCTCAAAGTATAGCATTGTCTTGACTCACGTTAGTGGCGGCGTGTAAGGGTTCTGGATCACAAGGGTGTCGCCAGCACGCAGCCGAAGAACCCTGATGAATAAGTTCACTGTGGCGAGCTCCTCCTGCCGGGGGAGAAGGTGTGGTGTTTGGACAGTGGATTCTGAAGGGCGATGATGGTGATACTAATGATAATAGTGATAATGGGGATGATAATAATGATGATAATGATAACTGCGATGGTGATAACGATGATAATGATAACAGGGATGATGATAATGATGGTAACTAGGATGATGAAAGATACTTATGATAAGA
>NC_051390.1:55701147-55717291 GCF_015228065.2 Penaeus monodon | reverse complement strand
TTTTTAATTTACAAACGAACCCCGTAAGGGTTGAGTTTTTCTAGAACCCTTTTTTTTTTTTGTATTTATCAATCTCAATTTTTTAAATTTTTACTAGAATTTCTATTCCTTTTTTTTTTGTTTTGTTTTATCGTGTATGGCCTTTGGGTTTTAGATTAGTTTAATTAGGTTTTACATAGTCTTTCGTTGGGTTCCATGGGTTTTATTTCTTTGTCTTACTTTAAAATTTAAATTTTTAAATTTGTAAGTTTTGGCGGTTTTGAAATCTTTGTTTTACGTAAACCAGACCCATATCACGACTGCCTTTAAATATGAAAGCAAACCAAAGATGAATATCTCTGAGGCCTAAATTAAATAAGGAAAAAGGGGCCCATACGCTACCAGATCACGCCCTTTTTCATTGATCAGACACGAGATGAAATATAGAAAGTACAGCACATTAAAAAACATGGCGAAGAGATCCGTAGAGTATATCACGGACTAAAGTAGACGCTACAGAGGCTTATAAATACTAACAACCGTATCCGAGCGTTACATGCTAGTATTTTATCAAATTTCCTTATGTAGAAGTGTAATTCTTTTTCTTGAATGACAAATAATGCTTACCAATGGTATCAAATATGTATTTTTTTGCATAAAAGTACTATCAAACCCTTGTTATTAAAGAAGAAATAAACAAAATAACCCAAAACTATTAACATATTTTGTCTTAGAAAAAAAAATCATTGATCGATTGATTATTTAAAATTATCTGCCCCGCCTACGGCAAAAACACTAATAAATATTATAAAAAAATAAATCATGAGTAAGTGCTTATAAAAGTATAAAAGCTATTCATAAATATTATGCATCCTTATATTTTGTTTAAAATATTAGAACCCCCTTAGGAAACTAATAAGTCCTGTGTCACAATCCTCCGATACATTTTCCAGCGAGACAAGTACATACGTCTGAGAATGCTGCACTTTTTCCCACTAAATGTGCGACCGCCAATGGCACTCCTCACAATGTGGTGCATTTTTAGCGTCATCAGTGACCGATTCTCACCTTGTTAACAAAATTTCTACTGGCGGTTACATTATAATTATCAGCATGTAAACTGCCTACGTTATCACGTCTTCTTCGTGGTCAGAGAATATTTCTCCCTGTAATTTTGACCGCAGCCTAGACGAGGGGCTCTATATTCCCGCACGCGCCGCACTCATCACTGACGCGGATGCGCGCGGGGGGAAGTAAAACCCCACGCGGCGGGCCCGGGGGCGAGGGCGGCGGCGGCGAGGGGTGCGGAGGACGGTGGGGGCGACAGGGAGGGGCCTTTATCCAATACACGAACAATTATAAAAGCTTTATAAAAGGATGGGGCAAAAAGGTAAATTATTTTACCTCATTTTTCATATTTCATAAAAGTTCTTGGTTTTGATAAAGAGTCAGTTGCTAAAAGGGGATATTGTTTAAAAATAGTCAAAGCCTTCTTTTGTTACAATTGTGTTGATTTTTTTAAAAATAGAAATAGTTTACATGGGTCTTTTAAATGTTTTTACTACTACAGCAACTAGTGACATAGTGAAAAACATAGGTGAAAGATGTTTAGACAGCCAGTGTTTTCTTCATTTTGGGAAAGCTTGTATATTAAGTTATCCCGAAAATATGGAAGAGGTCGAGTAGCAAGTTTTATTCCCGTGTCCCAAAGTAAAGATATTTCTCTCTTTGTAAGAGATTTTAAAAAAATATAGCATGTATTACTTAAAAGTGGTGCCTTTAATGCGCAAACAATATTTGTTACCCTTGCATCGTTCTTTTTCTTTCCCATATACGTTTTAGCTGGGTACTATAGACAATTTCGAGGAGGGGGAGTAAATTGCTGAAGAACTAGTCCACTTTCTGTGTTGATTCGTCTTTTTCTGATATCATCATAAAACGGAGAATGTATTGTTATGCGAATCCTCTTAAGCGAGGATACGCTCGTCTGTATATAGTTACACATAGGGGCCTTAAGGGAAAACTAAATATATTTCCTAAGTTGCATTTTAGATTGTAAAACATCGAGAAATGCGGCATTTAGGAAAAAAAACCGCATTGTCCCTTGAGGTAATTAGCAAAATATAGCTGAGTCAACAGTGGGGCAGGTGGTGATGCTAGTGGTAGATAATTAGGCGTTCAGGGGTAAATATGAGGAGGAAACCGTTTTTTACCTGGGTAGATACCTTGAAAACACTATTAATGCTCTTAAATAGAATCAAACCAACGTAATAGGTAATTAACCTGTTAGTTTTATAAGTATGAAAGGTGCAAACATATGAAATATTGGTTATTGCATTTACATTTACACAGAAACTTTAAGCCTGTTATTTGTGTTATCGCCTCTTGGAGGTGTTGTGTAAGTTTGAGTCATAATAAAGGCAAATTGAGGCATAAGGCATATGGGGGAGGAGGGGGAGTGATGATGGAGGTGGGGTCGTCAGCGGCAACTGACATCGGGCTATCATATTGATCGTGTCACGCTCATTAGCATAGGTGTGATCACTCGCCTGAAAAACTCAGTGCAGAGCTGTACTATCTCCTTAGACAGGACTTGTGACTGGTGATTTGTTTGTTTGCTTCTTACTATTATACTTTGTAATGCGGTATGGAGGAATGTGGGACAGGGGCGGTAGGAAGGTAAGGAAGGATCACCTGTTCTCGGGTCAACACCTTTAATTTGGTCATCACCTGGCCTGACTTCTATCCGTCCTGCGTTTTGGGGTTTTTTCCCTTGCGCGGTTATTTCTTATTGGTTTTGAGGGAGATCACTCGTCTGTAACACAGTCATTTGTCAAATCAGTTACAAGTTCAAACAATAGTTATACATATGGGCAGGTAGTGACGCTAGTTGGTAGATAATTAGGGGGTTCATGCAAAATACGAGGGGGGAAACCCGTCTTTGACCCGGTGTAGATACCCTTTAAAACCCTTATTTTAAAGCTTTTTATTTTGGTTAATCCCTTTGGGGCGTAAAGGTTGTTGGTAGCTTAATTTTCCCCGAAAATTTTAAAGAATTTTTCATGAACTTATTTCAAAAAAAACTATATTTTTAAAAAAAATTTTTTTGTGGATGTAAGAATGACTAGTATAACATTAAAAGATGAGACCCCTATCGCCCCCACTCCCCCTTTCCGCCTCCCCCCCCCAACAATATCATAGTTGCCAGCATGGAAATATTGCTGCCAGTGGGATTTAAAGCCGGTTTAGTCGTTGGTGAAGTGAACAGTGAGTGACAATACGCCAGGAAGAAAAAAAGTATTCAATGGAGAAACCCCTACACTACTATAATAAAACATCACCACCTGGAGATATCAACGCAATGAAGAACGGGTTAAGTTCCGTAATCCACTGGTGATAGACTGTCATTTAAGAGGAGGGCACGATCGAGACAAAAGAATTTTCTTCCAGACAGCTCTAACCTATCGCTACATAGATGTCCTGACACATGCACTATTTAAACACCCAAGAGCTGCCACCGGTGAAGATGATCTATCCAATATATTCCCTCATTCACCAATAGCGAGAAATCGTTAGCAAACACAGAATGAACCAGTGATATATTCTCTTAGCAAAAAACAGAACATGCTTTGGAGAGGGGAGGAGGGGTGTTGGTGACCATTAGAGACAATTGTGCAAGCACGGGGTCTCCTTCCACACTCCTACACCCTATATGGGATTGACGCAAAATATGGCTGAGGAGGAAAGTCTATCACAGACGATAGATTTATCATTTTGGTATTCACCTTAGCAATATTTGCGTGTATACGTGTGTGTGTGTGTGTGTGTGTGTGTGTGTGTGTGTGTGTGTGTGTGTGTGTGTGTGTGCGAGCGCATTGTATAGTGTTTATACAATCAAAAATAAAAGCATATATTGTATAACGAGTTTTTATAATCCTTTACACTTTACACTTAGTAGCCATCGTTAGCTAGGTCCAGTGGTTACCTCGTGACTACTGTAGTCATTAACCGCTTTCACTCTCGACAAGTTGCGTGGTTACGCGGTGATCATTGATCTATGTCACCTGTCACCTGTATTGGAGGGGATCCTCGTCTGTAGCACATCATTAGTTTCATTATTTCTCTTATGATGCGTCATGTACGAACATAAAATGCACATGTGAAAGTATGTTAATGATTTCCGGGTATTGATTATGTTGTTGTGGACATTGGTTGTGGTTTGTCGGTTTGTGGTTGCGACAAGGTCACTGGTTACGTCACGGTCACTGACCTACTTTCACATTCATGTACGTATGTGAATGTGCTGGATTGTGTCCCTCTACACTCTACTTACACTATGTATATGTATATACATATATGGGGGTGTATGTATATATATATATATATATAAATATATATATAATATATGTATGTATACACACACACACACACACAACCGTGTATATGTATATATAATATATATATATAATATATATATATATATATATATATATAATATATATATAATATTATAATATGTATATATACATATATTTAAATCTGTGTGTGGATGATAGATGGCACGACTCTGTCTAGAGGAAAATTATACACACACACACACACACACACACACACACACACACACACACACACACAACACACATATATATATATATATATTATATATATATATATATATATATGGTCCATGGTTAGAGGAATGGACTCCGAAGCTCATAGTCCCGAGTTCATTTCCTCGCCGCGGCAGTCGTAAAAATGCCTGGGTTCCGACTGCTGGCTCGAGCCCCACACCCACGGCGAAAAAAAACGACATACCGCTTTTAGAAGTCAAACACAGATGTCGTAGGGGAGGTCACCGCCGTGACAAAAGTGTTAGCACGCCGAACCGCGGTTGATTAGGAAGGGCATCCAATCAGGCAAGGGTGGTACTGCCAAATAAACGTCTCAATAGTGAATTGAAAGAGGCCTAGAACCTGCAGTGGAATACGTGGCTGTTGAACAAACAACCAAACAAAAATATATATGCATACATACACACACATCCACATATACATACTGTAAGTGTGTATATGTGTGTACATAAATGGATAGTTATACTTATTCTACTTTTTGCAATTTTCATTTTTTATTTCTCATTGTCCCGTTTTCTCCTTTCAAAAAGGTGCGTACTTCCATTCGACCCTGTATTGTGCTGGCACATGTTTCTCTCTCTCTCTCTCTCTCTATCTATCCTACACTTTTTTTTTTTTTTTTTATAAGGTCACGTAAATTGTCCACTGTTCTCCATTTGGTGATAAAATGGAGAGTGCACCACTGATATATGAAATAGTGTATATCATGTGTGGCCTGTATGTACTTTCTTAAGCGAAAACCATGTCCATTTTATTCTCTTCACTAGTTTCAGCTGTAAAATGGATGACACTATATGGTTTCAACAGCTAAATCCATTTTCAGGTTTAAATCTGGTGCAATTATATATATATATATATATATACATATATATATACATATATGCATATACATACATATATGCATATACATACATATATATATATACACATGTGTGTGTGTTTGTATTTTTGAGGTTGAAGAAAAACACTCTTCAATATGATTAATTTAGATAAAATACATCTGTACTAATTCATCAGATAAATACCTTGCATTTCCCGAAGCAACTTTAACTGTGTGTGTACAAACTGTGTTGGGAGCATAATTAGTCTCGAAACCTGGGGAAAGGCGGCCATCACCTCGAAATTTCAAACCCAATTGATGTAACTATCGAACCAATAAGAAACATTAGCCTTTCACTTAGAATAAATTTTCCGTCCTCTTCCTTCTCATTTTGCCTTCGCCTCCTTCACTCTTTCACTCCCCTTTTCTTGTTTTTTTTTTCTCCTTTTCCCTTATTTCCCTAGTTTCTTCCAGTCCCCTCTTCTGCTCTAAAGTTTTTAGTCTGTCATTATTCCCCTTCTGTTCTCTCCCCTCTCCTTAGTTCCCCCCGTCCCTCTTCTCCTTCCCCACCTCATTTCTTCCTCCCTCTCCTCCTTCCACTCTCTTTCCCCCCCCTTCCTCTTCTCCTCCTTCCCCCTTTCTCTAAACCTCACTATACATCAGCCTTGAAGCCCCTGCTCCTCCTCTTGCCGGAGAAGAAGATCCTGATGAAGTTCGAGTCCGAAATGACGTTCGGCGGGAGTGCGAAGCCACTGAAGGAGAAGACAGAGCCAGAGGTGTAGTAAAGGTCGGTGGTTGGGGTTCACAGCCACGAAGTTCTGAGCGTAGGTTCCCAGGCGCATGTGGGTGAAGGTCAACTGAACTTTATTGCCAACTGACGCCTAGGAATGAATGGAAGAAAAGGTATAATACAGGTTTATTCGTAGTTGTGGGCTCTCAGTGGTTTAATGGGCTAAGACTGCTTGTTTGTATGTATGTTTGTCAGTTGTAACCTTTTTGGTGTCCTCGGGAATGAGGGCCTATTCCTAGCACACAGGAGTAGGTATCGATCTATAGTACCTACAAGTCAAGGCTATACGTCATTCGACATTCGCCACCTTATCATAACACCATTTATAATTGAAGACAGTAGCAGATCTACAGGGGTGCATGATGCGGGGCTGCTTTCCACTGCTGCAGTCCGCTCTTCTTTCCCTAGCTGCCCATCCCTCAGACGTTTTAGATCTTTAAAAAAGATATATATTCTTCCTTCTTAAGGTAAATAACCTATTCAGAAATCTCTTGGATTGCTTGCTAAACGGACTGTCATGAGGCAGAGACAAAATACAAAATAGAAAAAAAGGTTTATTTAGATCTGCACACTCCTACATGCCACCACATCACTATAGCAAAACTAAAACTCATTGCTGTTTTCTATGAATATTTCTAGATTCGCCAGTGATTGGAATTTATATTACTTATTGCACTTGATTATCTCACAATCCTCGAGTAACCCTACAAATATATATACACTTATAAACACGATCAAAATGCTTAACCCTTTCCCAAAGTAAATGAGTAAATAAGTGTCAACACTTACCATGATTTTCCATTCACAGTACTTCTTACTCGGGTGCCTGCGGGGGAACCTCGGCGACGTGATGACTCCCCCGGGGCTGGCGGAGAGGACCTGGGGAGGGAAGCCCGTGAAAGGTGGCTGGACTGCGCGAAAGGAACTTATTTTGTTTGATCATATTCACTGCATGTCTGTGGATTTTGCTACGCACGCGCGCGCGCGCGCGCGAGTGTGTGTGGGGTGTGAGTGTGTTTGTACTGTGTGTGTGCATATATGTCAATGTTATATATATATACACACACACACACACACACACACACACGTTTTGTGTGTGTGTGTGTTCATATATATATATATATATATATATATATATATATTATATATATATATATATATATATATATTTTATATATATATATTATATATTTAATATACATATTATAATATATATATATATATATTATATATATATATATATATATATATCCATGTTTTTATATTTTTATATTTTATATATATATGTACATATATACATAATATGTACATCATAAAAATATTCATATATATAATTTATATACATACATGCACACACACACACCACACACACACACACACACACACACACACACACCCACACACACACACACACAGACACACACACACACATATATTATATATGTATATATATATATATATATAAAATATATATATATATATATATATATATATATATATATATAATATATATATATATATATATATAATGTCTCTCAGATTCCAGACGGAATTCCATAGAATTCGATGTCAGCAGATAAAGTACCGTTACTCTATGGTTTCGGTCTCCTCCCTTCGTGCTCTACACATGTGATTTTATTGGTTAATGAGTAATCCAGTGTTATTTTATGGGCTTTCCTATGTCGATATTTTGATTCACGAAGACCTACATAACATTTTTTGTTGTTAACAAAGGAAGAATAGAAAGTACAGGTCCCCGTGTTTACATTTGTCTCTCACTAACTTGAGTTGGGCGAGAAGAAAACGTTCTGATGGCGAAATACTCATCACACTTACTTGGTGGCAAGAGGAAGTCCTTGGGTTGAACTGTGCACGGAAACCCGTCCACTCTCCGACAGCATTGGACGTGAAAGTAGCGAGGAATTGTGCACTGGGGATGATGTTCCTATATCGTCTTTTTCTCCCCGACAGGCTGTTAAGGAAAGATACACAGAGGCATCAAAGGAAAGCCAAATCTCTAGGGAACTTTGGAGAGAAATTATGCTGTGTGGGCATTGTGTGCGTATGTGTGTGTTGTGTTGTGTGTGTGTGTTTTGTTGTGTTGTGTGTGTGTGTACGTACATGCACCTACATGCATTTGTAGATGTTTTTAAATATGCGAGTGCGTGTGTATTTGGATGTACAGTATAATATATTTATAATATACAATATAGTTATTTCTATTTATTACAGTGGTTATTATTATGTTTGGTGTGGCAGGCTATCTGTTTGCTTCTAAATTAACCCCTGTGTGCAAGGAATGGCCACGGTTACCATCCATTGGCGGCGCAGGATTTGAATGCAGGTCAGCAAGAACGCTACCACTGCGCCACACAGCACATACACAAGCATGTGGTTATTAATATCCAGTTAAATCACCACATCCAGGCTCAGCCATAAGTGCCAAGACAGGAAATCCATTGTTCTAAGTATAGCATTGTCTTGACTTACGTTAGCGGCGGCGTGTAAGGGTTCTGAATCACAAGGGTGTCGCCAGCACGCAGCCGAAGAACCCTGATGAATAAGTTCACTGTGGCGAGCTCCTCCTGCCATGTAATTATGATAATAATGATGATGATGGTAACTGCGATGATGATAACAATGATAATGAGAACAGGGATGATGATAATAATGGTAACTGGGATGATGATGGTAATGATACTAGTGATAACAGAGATGATGACGATGCTGATGATAACAAGGATGATGATGACTGATGGGAATGATATTGATGATGGGAATAGTAATAATTAAACGTAATAATGGGAATTATGGTGACAATGATATTATCAATAATATTAGTTAAAATAATAATGATAGCAGCAGTAACACCTATAACAACGGTGAAAACAATACAACTGATAGTGATGGTAATGGCAATATAATAATACCGATAATATTAATGATAATGCTAATGATAAAACCACCATGCTTATTAGGAACAGTTCCAGCATCACAACACAGAATCATTATCATATTAATTATAAATAAGATATGATTTGACAATTAGCCAAGACTACCTAAAGTCTCAACCATTAAACTTAAAGTGATTTTTAGAAAATTTATTTTGAATAACCGAGAAATGACTTTGTACTGCAGTAGTTTTTTATATATTTAAAACTAAATCCTATCGACACAAGGCAAATTATTATTGTCATCATTATTATCATTAACTGTTGCTTACTGATACGTTGCTAGGGTAAACAATATTATGATTAATAATAATAATAATAACATGATCATTATAATAATAATAAAAATGATATCTATTATTATTATTTGTAGTAGTATTATCACTATCAACATTATCACCAGTATTATCACCATCATTAGTATCATTATCATCAGCACCATCATCATTACTATTGCTATTATCACCATCATTATCATTATCATCATTATTATTATCACATGTCATTATCACTAGAAAATTGACCTGTAACTTACTGCAATTGTCATCATCATTATCAGTGCTATAATTATCTTCATCATCATCACATATGTCATTATCACTAGAAATTTTACCCTAAACTTACTGTCATTATCATCATTATCATATTATCAGTACCACCATCATTATCACTGCTATTATTATCTTCATCATCATCATTATAAACATCATCACATATGTCATGACCACTGGAAAATTGGCCCTAAACTTACTGTAATTCCTGAAAGAGTACAGTACGCGTTTGGTGGATAATATTCAGGGAAGTTTGGAGAAATGAAATAAGTCAGTCCGTTTTCTGTGTATGAGGTACACTGACCAACCGAGGCCGTTGTGGTTGTGGTTGTGGTTGTTGTGGTTGTTGATGTTGTTTTGTCGATATGGCTGTGGTTGTTGTTGATGTGCTTGTGGTTGTTGTCGATGTGACTGGTTGTTGTAGTGGTACTTGTAGTTGAAGATGTACTTGTAGTTGTAGACAATCTTGTAGTGGTACTTGCAGTCGCACTGGTTCTTGTACTTGTAGTTGTAGTCGTACTAGTATTTGTACTTGTGCTTGTAGTCGTGGTGGTGCTAGTAGTCGTGGTGGTAGTTGTTCCCGAAGGCGCGCAGGAAGGAATGGGAACAAAGGTGATGTCAGCCGACCAACCGGGTTTGAAATTTGTCCCAACTTTGAAATAAAGAATAATTTCTCCTCCAACAGACTGGAACTCTTGGCCAGGCGAAATATCCGTCCCACAGAACCTGGGGGGAGAGGGAGAGGGTAAGAGAGGGAGGAAGGGATATGGGCGAAGGGAGGGAGGGAGGGAAAGGAGGGAAAGGAGGGAGGGAGGGAGGGGAGGAGGGAGATGAGAGAGAGAGAGAGAGAGAGAGTCTTCTTACTACCAATCATCAGCAAGATACTAGAAAAAATAATATGTTCTCACCTAACAAACCACCTCAACAAAAACCATCTTCTGTCTACCCGGTAATATAGCTTTCAGAAGAACCGCTCTGCTGCCGACCTGCTGTCGCAGATAACTGCAGACTGGTCAGCTGCACTTGACTGCGGACAGCGCACTTGTGTTCTTGCCCTGGACATAGCATAGAGGGAGAATAGAGCATAGCATAGGGGCACCTAGGTTTGTTGACAAGTTAAAAGTATTTGGAGTGGACGGCGAACTAGTCCTTTCGAAAAAAATATCTACTCAACAGACAAATGAGAGTAGTCCTCAATGGAAAGCAGGTATCTCTCAAGGAAGTATGCTGGGCCCTCTGCTGTGAAATATCTTCCTTAATGGCTTGTTCCACCTCATTCCTGAAACCAAAGCATCTGCGGATGATGGAACACACTCCTTTAGGTATGAGCCCTGGGAACAGGATGGAAAAACTAAATGACGGGCTCGCACAAATATCGACTTGGGGAGAGAAATGGCAGGTGTCCTTTGCCCTGAATAAGACTCAGCTTATGGTTGTTAAGAGGACAAGCAGTGATATCCAAGGTCACTTCAACGAGAGAAAAATAAGAACACAAGAAGAAATTGAAGTACTGGGCATCACATTCAACAAAAATGAATAAATAAGTAATTAAATAAATAGATAAATAAAAATAAATAAATAAATAACAAAAATAAATAAATAAATAACGAAAAAATAAAATAGATAAAAAAAAATGTCACGTAGAAAGCTTGGCGAGAAGGGCTTCGCAGAAACTTGCATCTTGCATAGAATACAAGAAAGAGCGAAGAAAATCATAGGAATCCTTCCTATGATTTTCTTTACTCTTTCTTGTATTCTTGTATTCCAGCAGTATCAAGAGAACCTCGACAGCCTTCAACACAGGAGAGACGTAGCTGGCTTGACGACGATCTTCCGCATCAATCGCCAACACGTCCCGCACTGCAGCCAATTAGACTGCCCTACGAGAACAGTGGAACGAGCGCCCACCGCCCTGGAGGAACCTCGTTGTTGCACAGCGCACCACCAAATTATGGAATCTGTTAATTTCTGTCATCGATATGAACACTCAGTTCTCACAAACTTTCAAAAAACAAAGCACATGTGTGGCTAAAGACCACTAAGATATGATTTTAGGTAATATTATGTGGCTGAATCAGATGAGGTTAGACTTGAAAGTAGGAGTCATTAAACATGAATTCTCTTAGTCTCTAAAACAGATTTTTTACTAACATATCTAATAATTATAAGCATATACAATTATATTACAATAAAGTATTGTAATATACATACCACTGCCCTTCCGTTGCATTAGTAGTCCTGATTTCCAGGGCATCGTACCAACAGCCAAGTGTGCTAACGCCGTTTACCGTTAGTGAAACCGCTTGGTACACGTTGAATGCCGTGAAGGTCAGTTTTACTTCATTACACTCGGGGGCGATTATCCATTTGACGAAATCCGAATCTGTTGCGTGAAAACACAGTGTGTGTATGAAAAGCATATCCGTACATGTATATATTTCTACATATAGTGAAAGATAGAGAGGGAGAGAGTTGGGCACACAGACTACAATCAGATTGCATCTGCTCTATATGACTGAGGTTTCTAAGTACACCAAGTTTTGGTAACTGAATCATTAAGTACAATACGCTATCAAAACTTTAGTCAAAGTTATTTTGCAATTCTCGAAAAGCCAAGTAACGAGACAATTGTTTATTTAGGCATATGTGTTTCAATCCTTAGGCATTACAGCGCATCTCCCTGAAGAGATAGAGTTTCATTCTTTCGTATTTCACTTGTCAGTTGATTATATGGATATCAGAGAGTAATAAAAGTGTTCCCAACCTGGCTGACATGTATGCTCAGGGATACATTTGCACTATTTCAAAAGGGGCATAGAGTACATGTATGTTGCACTTACTATTCAGATATATTCATCAACAAGATTTTGCAAATCCACATTTTCAGTGTTGTTGGGGACTACGGGTAATCAAATTATCAAAACACCTGAACTTTATCTTCATAGTGTAGTTGTTAATTTTCTCCCTTGTATTAATGAAACAGGCTTAAGCATCTCATTAGTATTAGTACACGTATTTAGTTATTAGTATGTCATTTCTTGGACTTTCACTCATGAGTCATGCCCAGTGTGCTTAACAGATATCAAGATATTCCATAAATTCGCTTGGTTCACTTTCTTAATTTTATCAGTAGTAAAAAGCTCTTAAGAATCATCAACACACGGAGTTAATAAGGAAATATTGTTGGATCAATATAGTTTTATACATTTTTGATCCTTAAGTTGAAGGAAAACTGTCAGAACATCCAAATAGGTGCAAATAAGCACAGCTTAAGAAGGACATTTTCTGATTTATATTATCTTCGAATGGAAAAAATATATAAAAACACACACACACATGAAAAAAAAAAAACATACCACTATGGCTAGAGAGTAATGAACTGAGACTGTATAACAATACTTACCATGAGGGAAAGCATTAGGATAGTTCACGGTTGAAATAGTTTTCTCAACGGTGACGATCTCAGTATTGAAATATAGGATAGCATCTGAAGAATGTATAAATTTTGTTAAAATGGTATCATGCTTTAACATGTGTGACTTTTACAGTGTCTCTTGAATATTTGTTAGGAGCGCATCGCAAAAGTTCTGTTCATAAAGTAAAGTATTCAAGGAGTAGTATTAATGATAATCTAAAGTCATGAAAGTTCATCTGTAATGAACGTGACTGTCTGTGAAATAAAACCAAATAAAATATTCCATTTGTGAGACAAGACATAAACAGATGACAATCTGTGTGAGACCAAAAATAAGGAAGTTATCAGTGCATATACAGATCGAAAAGAGAAACCAACCATTATAGAGTGTATTAACAGTCTCGCAGCTGCTCCCTGAAGTTCCATCAGGACACACACAAGTGCAGTCACTTCCTAAATAACCATTATTCTGACAGGGATCACTAACTAGTCCGCAAGAGATGAGGAGTTTATCTGTACAGCCATACATGGTGTTTACTATGAGCTTGTCCATGTGGGAGAGGCCTTCGCGCTGGCCAATTTCAGCATGGAACCTCGGGTCTTTGGTCACGATGGTATTGTGGCTGTTCAGAGAGAAGCCCTGTGGAAAAGAAAGGATTTATATCAAGAAATATGAAGAACACAAATGTTGGAACCTCGAATGCTGGACCCAGTCTTGTAGAAGTCTTAAACTTGGTCTTACAGATCGTGACTTCTCTCTCTCTACACACACACAGACGTATATATATATATATATATATATATATATATATATATATATATATATATATATATATATATGTATGTATGTATATACACATATTTATGCACATCCACATACGCACACACATATAAAACAATTAGAACTGTAAAAGCCATATGATTTACCTGCGCATAGTGATGCATAATTGAGGAATAGTCATACGGCACACCATAATTGCTGGTCGTCATGAGGTTAAAGTTATAAATCGCCGATGATATGATGTTTTGTGTGAGAATTGAGACGTGTTCGTCTCGGTCTGACCTCGATTGCTCATGCCAGAGGCCCAAGGCGTGTCCGACCTCGTGTACCAGACTGCCAAACTGCCAACGAAGGTCATGGAAAGTCAAAGTCTGAGTTGAAATAAGTATTTTTTGGACTTTCGAACGATTAGAGATTAGCTGTGCGTCTAAGTAGCGAAATTAGTGATTAGAGATCAGGTGTGCACGGAATTTTCGCTTTGCTTAGTTGTACCTTCGACATGTCTACTAAAAAACGACTTCTTAGCAAAAATTAAACTCAACAAAACTGTTTCATTAAAAAAAGAACCTCTAAAACGAAAACAAAAGACTAAAATTCATTAAAAAAAACATTAAAAACTCAAACTTAACTAAAACTCACAAATCTCTAAAACTCTTAACGAAACTAAAACTCATACAAACTAACTCATCAAAAAATAACCTAAAAAGCTAAAACTTATAAAAACTACAACTCATAATAACGAATAATAATAATAATAGAAAAATAAATAAATAAACAAATAAAACTAAAATTCATAAAAACACCCCTAATCTAAATCTTCTGATCTGCTTGTAGCACATAGACCCAACCCTTCGTAGCACTGATGGCGCCAAACTTTTTTTTTTTTTTTATCAACATTCTCTCTATTTCCCTCTCTCTCCCTCTCTCCGCCTCACTCTCTTTTTCCCTCCCCCCCTCCCTCTTTCCCTCCCCCCTCCCTCTTTCCCTCCCCCCCTCCCTCTTTCCCTCCTCCTCTCCCTCCCGCCCCTCACTTACTCACCGACTGTTCACACCACACGGGCACGTTGATGATCTGTCCTCCGCTGCCGCTGACCATTCCCACGTAAGAGTTACAGGAGGAAGCGTGGCGGATGAACTTAATGCGTTCTCCAGTGCTGGTGTTCGAGACCTCGGTGAAGGTGAGGCAGGTGTTGTCGATCCAGTGCTGGATGGCGCTCCGGACGGCTGCCTTGTCAACCAGGTCTTGAGAGTCATTTAGAGATAAGTTCGCATGTACGTGTGTTTATATATATATTATATATATATATATATATATATATATATATATATATATATATATATATACACATATATGTATATGCGTGTCTGTTAGCGTTTATATATATGACAAAGGCTAAAGGCTCTTTCTTAACAACGGTACACTGTCAAGCAATACCGACCATCCTCAAAGGTATAGGGAATGTGAGGGAAGCCGTTGACATTAGGCCAGAATCTGGTGACGTCGTTGATCGCCTTCCTGTTGAGGATGGCGGCCAGCTGCTCCGGGGTCAGCATCGTGTCCACCAGTTTCTCGAGCTGGAAAAATAGCACGCTTGAAAGCCACTTCTATAAGGTTAAAATAACAGGAATATCCCTTCGTAATCTTATGAAGCGCAAGGTGTTGAGCTTGTGTATTTCTTTTTTTTTTCTGTGATTCATTTATTTGCTATTTAATCAAGTATTTCTTATCTTTTATCATATTCATCTATTTATTCAGTATTTGCTTATTATTTATCTTGTTTTACTTATCATTCTTTTTGTTGTTTTTTTCTCTCGTTTTCCCTACTTTTTTGAGTTTCTTCTTGGCAATGTTTTTATTTTTTTAATCATTCATTTATTTACTCTTTATCTTATCTTTTTTTTCTCTCTCTTTTTCCCTCAATTTTAAACTTGCTCTTGGCAACATTTTTATAATATATTAAATCATTATTTGGAGCTTCCTCTTGGCAATGTTTATATGTATTTTTAACCATTTATTTATTCATTATCATTATCCCCCCTTTTTAAGCCTCCTCTTAGTAATGTTTATATACGCATTTTAATTACTTATTTAATCCTTACTCATTTGATTTATTTGATACCCCCTCCTTATTTTAAGCATCTCATTTGCATAACACTGAACACTGCGTTTGCGTGTTCAGGACAGAGCTACGTACCAATTCCTCCCGCCTCCAGCCTGCTCAGGTT
>NC_051390.1:55678038-55701047 GCF_015228065.2 Penaeus monodon | reverse complement strand
CATTAAGGCGGAACACGACATCGGAAACATCAGAGACGTCATATATATTAAGGTAATAGTTATTATATTGGTTATGTTCATGTACGCTGCCCCTCCTTCAGTAAAATACAGAACCCGTAACGTTGAGTTTTTCTAGAACCCTTTTTATTTTTTTGTATTTTATCAATCTCAATTTCTTAATTTTACTAGAATCTTCTATTTCCTTTTTATTTTTGTTTTGTTTTATCGTGTATGGCCTTGGTTTTAGATTAGTTTAATTAGGTTTTACATTAGTCTTTCGTTGAGTTCCATGGGTTTTATTTCTTTGTCTTACTTTAAAATTAATTTTAATTGTAAGTTTTGGCGGTTTTGAAATCTTTGTTTTACGTAAACCAGAGCCATATCACGACTGCCTTTAAATATGAAAGCAACACCGAAGATGAATATCTCTGAGGCCTAAATTAAATAAGGAAAAGGGCTATACGCTACCAGATCACGTCCTTTTCATTGATCAGACACGAGATGAAATATAGAAAGTACAGCACATTGAAACATGGCGAAGAGATCCGTAGAGTATATCACGGACTAAAGTAGACGCTACAGAGGCTTATAAATACTAACAACCGTATCCGAGCCGTTACATGCTAGTATTTTATCAAATTTCCTTATGTAGAAGTGTAATTCTTATTCTTGAATGACAAATAATGCTTACCAATGGTATCAATATATGTATTTTTTTTGCATAAAAGTACTATCTAACCTTGTTATTAAAGAAGAAATAAACAAAATACCCAAAACTATTAACATATTTTGTCTTAGAAAAAAAAAATCATTGATCGATTGATTATTTAAAATTATCTGCCCCGCCTACGGCAAAAAACACTAATAAATATTATATAAAAATCAAATCATGAGTAATGTGCTTATAAAAGTATACAGCTATTGCATAAATATTATGCATCCTTATATTTTGTTTAAAATATTAGACTCCCTTAGGAAACTAATAAGTCCTTGTCACAATCCTCCGATACATTTTCCAGCGAGACAAGTACATACGTCTGAGAATGCTGCACATTTTCCCACTAAATGTGCGACCGCCAATGGCACTCCTCACAATGTGGTGCACTTTTAGCTGTCATCAGTGACCGATTCTCAGCCTTGTTAACAAAACTTCTACTTGGCGGTTACATTATAATCATTCAGCATGTAAACTGCCTACGTTATCACCGTCTTCTTCGTGGTCAGAGAATATTTCTCCCTGTAATGTTGACCGCAGCCTAGACGAGGGGCTCTATATTCCCGCACGCGCCGCACTCATCACTGACGCGGATGCGCGCGGGGGGAAGTAAAACCGCACGCGGCGGCGGCGGCGAGGGCGGCGGCGGCGAGGGGTGCGGAGGGCGGTGGGGGCGACAGGGGAAGGGGCGCCTTTATCCAATACACGAACAATTATAAAAGCTTTATAACAGGATGGGGCAAACGGTAAATTATTTTACCTCATTTTTTCATATTTCATAAAAGTTCTTGGTTTTGATAAAGAGTCAGTTGCTAAAAGGGGATATGTGTTAACAATTAGTCAAAGCCTTCTTTTGTACAATTGTGTTGATTTTTTAAAGATAGAAATAGTTTACATGGGTCTTTAACTGTTTTCACTACTACAGCAACTAGTGACATAGTGAAAAATTATAGGTGAAAGATGTTTAAGACATGCCAGTGTTTTCTTCATTTGGCATGCTTGTATATTAAGTTATTCAGAAAATATGGAAGAGGTCGAGTAGCAAGTTTTATTCAGTGTCAACGTAAAGATATTTCTCTCTTTGTAAGAGATTTAAGAAAATATATGCGTGTATTACTTAAAAAGTGGTGCCTGAATGCGCAAACAATATTTGTTACCGTTGCATCGTTCTTTTTCTTCCTATATACGTGTAGCTGGGTACTATAGACAATTTCGAGGAGGGGGAGTAAATTGCTGAAGAACTAGTCCACTTTCTGTGTTGATTCGTCTTTTTCTGATATCATCATAAAACGGAGGATGTATTGTTATGCGACCTCTTATGGGAGGATACGCTCGTCTGTATATAGTTATACATATGGGCCTTAAGGGAAAACTAAATATATTTCCTAAGTTGCATTGTAGATTGTAAAACATCGAGAAATGCGGCATTTTAGGAAAAATACCGCATTGTCCCTTGAGGTTAATTAGCAAAATATAGCTGAGTCAACACGTGGGACAGGTGGTGATGCTAGTTGGTAGATAATTAGGCGTTCAGGCGTAAATATGAGGAGGAAACCCGTTTTTTACCTGGTGTAGATACCTTGAAAACACTATTAATGCTCTCTAAATAGAATCAAACCAACGTAATAGGTAATTAACCTGTTAGTTTTATAAGTATGAAAGGTGCAAACATATGAAATATTGGTTATTGCATTTACATTTACACAGAAACTTTAAGCCTGTTATTTGTGTTATCGCCTCTTAGGACGTGTGTTTGTGTAAGTTTGAGTCATAATAAAGGCAAATTGAGTGCATAAAGGCATATGGGGGGAGGAGGGGGAGTGATGATGGAGGTGGGGTCGTCAGCGGCAACTGACATCGGGCTATCATATTGATCGTGTCACGCTCATTAGCTATAGGTGTGATCACTCGCCTGTAAAACTTCAGTGCAGAGCTGTACTATCTCCTTAGACAGGACTTGTGACTGGTGATTTGTTTGTTTGCTTCTTTTTCTTACTATTATTGCTTTATAATGGGGTATGGAGGAATGTGGGACAGGGGCGGTAGGAAGATAAGGAAGGCTCACCTGTTCTCGGGTCAACACCTTGAATTTGGTCATCACCTGGCCTGACTTCTATCCGTCCTGCGTTTGGGTTCTTTCCCTTGCGCGGTTATTTCTTATTGGTTATGAGGGATGATCACTCGTCTGTAACACAGTCATTTGTCAAGTCAGTTACAAGTTCAAACAATAGTTATACATATGGGCAGGTAGTGACGCTAGTTGGTAGATAATTAGGTGTTCATGCATAAATACGAGGGGGAAACCCGTCTTTGACCTGGTGTAGATACCTTGAAAACCCTATTAAGCTTGTTATTTGTGTTATCGCCTCTTGGGGCGTATGTTTGTGTAAGCTTGAGAGTCATAATAAAGTACAAGAATTTCATGATCCTTTTCAATAAACTATATTTTTATTATGAAAATGTCTTTGGGATGTAAGAATGACTAGTATAACATGTTAAAAGATGAGACCCCTATCGCCCCCACTCCCCCTTACCGCCTCCCCACCCAACAATATCAATAGTTGCCAGCATGGAAATATTGCTGCCAGTGGTATTTAAAGCCCGGTTTAGTCGTTGGTGAGTGAACAGTGAGTGACAATACGCCAGGAAGAAAAGAAGATATTCAATGGAGAAACCCCCTACACTACATATAATAAATCATCACCACCTGGAGATATCAACGCAATGAAGAAACGGGTTAAGTTCCGTAATCCACTGGTGATAGACTGTCATTTAAGAGGAGGACACGATCGAGACAAAAGAATTATCTTCCAGACAGCTCTAACCTATCGCTACATAGATGGTCCTGACACATGCACTATCAAACACCCAAGAGCTGCCACCGGTGAAGATGATCTATCCAATATATTCTCATCATTCACCAATAGCGAGAAATCGTTAGCAAACACAGAATAGAACCAGTGATATATTCTCTTAGCAAAAACAGAACATGCTTTGGAGAGGAGAGGAGGGGTGGTGGTGACATTAGAGACAATTGTGCAAGCACGAGTTCTCCTTCCACATCTCCTACACCCTATATGGGATTGACGCAAAATATGGCTGAGGAGGAAAGTCTATCACAGACGATAGATTTATCATTTTGGTATTCACCTTAGCAATATTTGCGTGTATGCGTGTGTGTGTGTGTGTGTGTGTGTGTGTGTGTGAGTGTGTGTGTGTGTGTGTGCGAGCGCATTGTATAGTGTTTATACAATCAAAAATAAAAGCATATATTGTATAACGAGTTTTTATAATCCTTTACACTTTACACTTAGTAGCCATCGTTAGCTAAGGTCCAGTGGTTACCTCGTGACTACTGTAGTCATTAACCTGCTTTCACTCTCGACAAGGTTGCGTGGTTACGCGGTGATCATTGATCTATGTCACCTGTCACCTGTATTGGAGGGGATCCTCGTCTGTAGCACATCATTAGTTTCATTATTTCTCTTATGATGCGTCATGTACGAACATAAAATGCACATGTGAAAGTATGTTAATGATTTCCGGGTATTGATTATGTTGTTGTGGACATTGGTTGTGGTTTGCGGTTTGTGGTTGCGACAAGGTCACTGGTTACGTCACGGTCACTGACCTACTTTCACATTCATGTACGTATGTGAATGTGCTGGATTGTGTCCCGCTTCAATCTACTTACACTATGTATATGTATATACATATATGGGGGTGTATGTATATATATATATATATATATATATAATATATGTATGTATACACACACACACACACACGTGTATATGTATATATATATATATATATATATATATATATATATATATATATATTTAAATCTGTGTGTGGATGATAGATGGCACGACTCTGTCTCGAGGAAAATTATACACACACACACACACACACACACACACACACACACACACACACACACACACACACATATATATATATATATATATATATATATATATATATATATATATGGTCCAATGGTTAGAGGAATGGACTCCGAAGCTCATAGTCCCGAGTTCATTTCCTCGCCGCGGCAGTCGTAAAAATGCCTGGGTTCCGACTGCTGGCTCGAGCCCCACACCCACGGCGAAAAAAACGACATACCGCTTTTAGAAGTCAAACACAGATGTCGTAGGGGAGGTCACCGCCGTGACAAAAGTGTTAGCACGCCGAACCGCGGTTGATTAGGAAGGGCATCCAATCAGGCAAGGGTGGTACTGCCAAATAACGTCTCAATAGTGAATTTAAAGAGGCCTAGAACCTGCAGTGGAATACGTGGCTGTTGAACAAACAACCAAACAAAAATATATATGCATACATACACACACATCCACATATACATACTGTAAGTGTGTATATGTGTGTACATAAATGGATAGTTATACTTATTCTACTTTTTGCAATTTTCATTTTTTATTTTTCATTGTCCCGTTTTCTCCTTTCAAAAAGGTGCGTACTTCCATTCGACCCTGTATTGTGCTGGCACATGTCTCTCTCTCTCTATCTATCCTACACTTTTTTTTTTTTTTTTTATAAGGTCACGTAAATTGTCCACTGTTCTCCATTTGGTGATAAAATGGAGAGTGCACCACTGAAATATGAAATAGTGTATATCATGTGTGGCCTGTATGTATTTTCTTAAGCGAAACCATGTCCATTTTATTCTCTTCACTAGTTTCAGCTGTAAAATGGATGACACTATATGGTTTCAACAGCTAAATCCATTTTCAGGTTTAAATCTGGTGCAATTATATATATATATATATACATATATATATACATATATGCATATACATACATATATGCATATACATACATATATATATATATACACATGTGTGTGTGTTTGTATTTTTGAGGTTGAAGAAAAACACTCTTCAATATGATTAATTTAGATAAAATACATCTGTACTAATTCATCAGATAAATACCTTGCATTTCCCGAAGCAACTTTAACTGTGTGTGTACAACTGTGTGAGCATAATTAGTCTCGAAACCTGGGGAAAGGCGGCCATCACCTCGAAATTTCAAACCCAATTGATGTAACTATCGAACCAATAAGAAACATTAGCCTTTCACTTAGAATAAATTTTCCGTCCTCTTCTCTTCTCATTTTGCCTTCGCCTCCTTCACTCTTTCACTCCCCTTTTCCTTTGTTTTTTTTTTTCTCCTTTTCCCTTATTTCTCCCTAGTTTTCTTCCAGTCCCCTCTTCTGCTCTAAAGTTTTTAGTCTGTCATTATTCCCCTTCTGTTCTCTCCCCTCTCCTTAGTTCCCCCCGTCCCTCTTCTCCTTCCCCCACCCTCATTTCTTCCTCCCTCTCCTCCTTCCACTCTCTTTCCCCCCCTTCCTCTTCTCCTCCTTCCCCCTTTCTCTAAACCTCACTATACATCAGCCTTGAAGCCCCTGCTCCTCCTCTTGCCGGAGAAGAAGATCCTGATGAAGTTCGAGTCCGAAATGACGTTCGGCGGGAGTGCGAAGCCACTGAAGGAGAAGACAGAGCCAGAGGTGTAGTAAAGGTCGGTGGTTGGGGTTCACAGCCACGAAGTTCTGAGCGTAGGTTCCCAGGCGCATGTGGGTGAAGGTCAACTGAACTTTATTGCCAACTGACGCCTAGGAATGAATGGAAGAAAAGGTATAATACAGGTTTATTCGTAGTTGTGGGCTCTCAGTGGTTTAATGGGCTAAGACTGCTTGTTTGTATGTATGTTTGTCAGTTGTAACCTTTTTGGTGTCCTCGGGAATGAGGGCCTATTCCTAGCACACAGGAGTAGGTATCGATCTATAGTACCTACAAGTCGAGGCTATACGTCATTCGACATTCGCCACCTTATCATAACACCATTTATAATTGAAGACAGTAGCAGATCTACAGGGGTGCATGATGCGGGGCTGCTTTCCACTGCTGCAGTCCGCTCTTCTTTCCCTAGCTGCCCATCCCTCAGACGTTTTAGATCTTTAAAAAAGATATATATTCTTCCTTCTTAAGGTAAATAACCTATTCAGAAATCTCTTGGATTGCTTGCTAAACGGACTGTCATGAGGCAGAGACAAAATACAAAATAGAAAAAAAGGTTTATTTAGATCTGCACACTCCTACATGCCACCACATCACTATAGCAAAACTAAAACTCATTGCTGTTTTCTATGAATATTTCTAGATTCGCCAGTGATTGGAATTTATATTACTTATTGCACTTGATTATCTCACAATCCTCGAGTAACCCTACAAATATATATACACTTATAAACACGATCAAAATGCTTAATCCTTCCAAGTAAATGAGTAAATAAGTGTCAACACTTACCATGATTTTCCATTCACAGTACTTCTTACTCGGGTGCCTGCGGGGGAACCTCGGCGACGTGATGACTCCCCCGGGGCTGGCGGAGAGGACCTGGGGAGGGAAGCCCGTGAAAGGTGGCTGGACTGCGCGAAAGGAACTTATTTTGTTTGATCATATTCACTGCATGTCTGTGGATTTTGCTACGCACGCGCGCGCGCGCGCGCGAGTGTGTGTGTGTGTGAGTGTGTTTGTATGTGTGTGTGTGCATATATGTCAATGTTTATATATATATACATACACACACACACACACACACACACGTTTTGTGTGTGTGTGTGTGTTCATATATATATATATATATATATATATATATATATATATATATTATATTATATATATGTGTGTGTGTGTTATATATATATATAGATAATTATATATATATATATATTTTATATATATATGTATATATATATATATATAATACATATATATAATATATATTATATATATATGATATATATGTACATACATACATACATATGTACATATATATATTCATATATATTTATATACATACATGCACACACACACACACACACACACACACACACACACACACACACACACACACACACACACACACGACACACACACACACACACACACACACACAAACACACACACACACATATATATGTATATATATATATATATATATATATATAATATATTAATGTATATATATATATATATTATATATTATATATATAATATAATATATATTATATATATATATATATATATATATATATATATATAATGTCTCTCAGATTCCAGACGGAATTCCATAGAATTCGATGTCAGCAGATAAAGTACCGTTACTCTATGGTTTCGGTCTCCTTCCCTTCGTGCTCTACACATGTGATTTTATTGGTTAATGAGTAATCCAGTGTTATTTTATGGGCTTTCCTATGTCGATATTTTGATTCACGAAGACCTACATAACATTTTTTGTTGTTAACAAAGGAAGAATAGAAAGTACAGGTCCCCGTGTTTACATTTGTCTCTCACTAACTTGAGTTGGGCGAGAAGAAAACGTTCTGATGGCGAAATACTCATCACACTTACTTGGTGGCAAGAGGAAGTCCTTGGGTTGAACTGTGCACGGAAACCCGTCCACTCTCCGACAGCATTGGACGTGAAAGTAGCGAGGAATTGTGCACTGGGGATGATGTTCCTATATCGTCTTTTTCTCCCCGACAGGCTGTTAAGGAAAGATACACAGAGGCATCAAAGGAAAGCCAAATCTCTAGGGAACTTTGGAGAGAAATTATGCTGTGTGGGCATTGTGTGCGTATGTGTGTGTTGTGTTGTGTTGTGTGTGTGTGTTGTGTTGTGTTGTGTGTGTGTGTACGTACATGCACCTACATGCATTTGTAGATGTTTTTAAATATGCGAGTGCGTGTGTATTTGGATGTACAGTATAATATAATTATAATATACAATATAGTTATTTCTATTTATTACAGTGGTTATTATTATGTTTGGTGTGGCAGGCTATCTGTTTGCTTCTAAATTAACCCCTGTGTGCAAGGAATGGCCACGGTTACCATCCATTGGCGGCGCAGGATTTGAATGAGGTCCAAGAACGCTACCCTGCCCACACAGCCAACAAAGATGTGTTATTAAATCCAGTTAAATCACCACATCCGGGCTCGCCATAAGGCCAAAGAAGGAAATCCATTGTTCTAAGTATGCATTTCTGACTTACTTTAGCGGCGGCGGTAAGGGTTCTGAATCACAAGGGTGTCGCCCGCACGCAGCCCAAGAACCCTGTGAATAAGTTCACGTGGCGAGCTCCTCCTGCTGTAAATTATGATAATAATGATGAGATGGTAAGCGATGATGAAACAAGATAAAGGAACAGGGGTATGATAAAATGGTAATGGGATGATGATGGAAGATACTAGTGATAACAGAGTTTATGACGATGCTGATGATAACAAGGATGATGATGACGATGGGGAAAGATATTGATGTGGGAAAAGTAAAATTAAAGAATAATGGAATTAGGTGCAATGATATTATCAATAAATTTGTTAAAATAATAATGATAGCACAGTAAACCTATAAAAAACGGTTTAAAAAAAATACAAAATGAAGTGATGGTAATGGCAATAAATAAAACCGATAATATTTAAAGAAATGCTAAGATAAAAACCCCCAGCTTATTGGAAAGTTCCGCATCCAACACAGAATCATTATCATATTAATTATAAATAAGATATGATTTGACAATTAGCCAAGACTACCTAAAGTCTCAACCATTAAACTTAAAGTGATTTTTAGAAAATTTATTTTGAATAACCGAGAAATGACTTTGTACTGCAGTAGTTTTTTATATATTTAAAACTAAATCCTATCGACACAAGGCAAAATTATTATTGTCATCATTATTATCATTAACTGTTGCTTACTGATACGTTGCTAGGGTAAACAATATTATGATTAATAATAATAATAATAACATGATCATTATAATAATAATAAAAATGATATCTATTATTATTATTTGTAGTAGTATTATCACTATCAACATTATCATTAGTAGTGGTAGATGTGGTTTAGTAGTATGATCATTATTAACATTATCGTTAGTGTCATTATTGCAATTATCATCATTATTATCATCAATATTATCACCAGTATTATCACCATCAATATTATCACCAGTATTATCACCATCATTAGTATCATTATCATCAGCACCATCATCATTACTATTGCTATTATCACCATCATTATCATTATCATCATTATTATTATCACATGTCATTATCACTAGAAAATTGACCTGTAACTTACTGCAATTGTCATCATCATTATCAGTGCTATAATTATCTTCATCATCATCACATATGTCATTATCACTAGAAATTTTACCCTAAACTTACTGTCATTATCATCATTATCATATTATCAGTACCACCATCATTATCACTGCTATTATTATCTTCATCATCATCATTATAAACATCATCACATATGTCATGACCACTGGAAAATTGGCCCTAAACTTACTGTAATTCCTGAAAGAGTACAGTACGCGTTTGGTGGATAATATTCAGGGAAGTTTGGAGAAATGAAATAAGTCAGTCCGTTTTCTGTGTATGAGGTACACTGACCAACCGAGGCCGTTGTGGTTGTGGTTGTTGTTTGTCGATATGGCTGTGGTTGTTGTTGATGTGCTTGTGGTTGTTGTCGATGTGACTGGTTGTTGTAGTGGTACTTGTAGTTGAAGATGTACTTGTAGTTGTAGACAATCTTGTAGTGGTACTTGCAGTCGCACTGGTTCTTGTACTTGTAGTTGTAGTCGTACTAGTATTTGTACTTGTGCTTGTAGTCGTGGTGGTGCTAGTAGTCGTGGTGGTAGTTGTTCCCGAAGGCGCGCAGAAAGGAATGGGAACAAAGGTGAGGCAGCGACACCGGGTTTGAAATTTGTCACACACTTGAAATACAGAATAATTTCTCATCCAACAGGACTGGAACTCTTGGCCAGGCGAAATATCCGTACCAACAGAAACCTGGCGGAGAGAGGGAGAGGGTAAGAGAGGGAGGACGGGATATGGGCGAAGGGATGGAGGGAGAGAAAGGAGGGAAAGGAGGGAGGAGGAGGGGAGGAGGGAGATGAGAGAGAGAGAGAGAGGAGTCTTCTTACTACCAACATTCAGCAAGATACTAGAAAAAAAAATATTGTTCTCACCTAACAAAACACCTCAAACCAAAACCATCTTCTGTCTACGTAATATAGCTTTCAGAAGAACCGGCTTGCTGCCGGACCTGCTGTCGCAGATAACTGCAGACTGAGTCAGCGGCACTTGGACTGCGGACAGCGCACTTGTGGTCTTGCCTGGACATAGCATAGAGGGAGATTAGAGCATAGCATAGGGGCACCTAGTTGTGCACAAGTTAAAAGTATTTGGGAGTGGACGGGCGAATAGTCCTTTCGAAAAAAAAATATACTACTCAACAGACAAATGAGAGTCGGTCCTCAATGGAAAGCGGATTCTCTAAGGAAGTATGCTGGGCCTCTGCTGTGAAATATACTTCTTAAGGCTGTTCCACATCATTTCTGAAACAAAGCATCTGCGGATGATGGAACACACTCCTTTAGGTATGAGCCCTGGGAACAGGAGTGAAAAAACTCTAAATGACGGGCTCGCACAAATATCGACTGGGGAGAGAAAATGGTCAGGTGTCCTTTTGCCGAATTAAGACTCAGCTTATGGTTGTTAAGAGACAAGCAGTGATTATCCAAGGTCACTTCAACGAGAGTGTCCAACATTTTTTTTAAGAACACAAGAAGAATTGAAGTACTGGCATCACATTCAAACAAAAATGAATAAATAAGTAATTAAATAAATAGATAAAATAAAAATAAATAAATAAATAACAAAAATAAATAAACAATAACGAAAAAATAAAATAGATAAAAAAAAATGGTCACGTAGAAAGCTTGCGAGAAGGGCTTCGCAGAAGAACTTGCATCGTGATGAGAATACAAGAAAAGAGCAGAAAGAAAATCATAGGAATCCTTCTATAGATTTTCTTTACTCTTTCTGGATTCTTGTATTCAGCAGTTCAAGAGAAACCTCGACAGCCTTCAACAAGGAGATACGTAACTGTCTTGACGACGATCTTCCGCATCAATCGCCACACCAGTTCCCGCCCATGCAGCCAATTAGACTGCCCTACGAGAACCGTGGAACGAGCGCCACCGCCCGGAGAACCTCGTGTTGCACAGCGCACACCAAATTAGGGAATCTGGTATTTCTGTCATCGATATGAAACACTCAGTTATCACAAACTTTCAAAAAACAAAGCCACATGTGTGCTAAAAGACCCACTAAGAATGATTTAGGTAATTTATGTGGCTGAATCAGATGAGGTTAGACTTGAAAGTAGGAGTCATTAAAACATTGAATTCTCTTAGTCTCTAAAAACAGATTTTTACTAACATATCTAATAATTATAAGCATATACAATTATATTACAATTAAAGTATTGTATATACATAACTTGCCCTGCCGTTGCATAGTAGTCCTGATTTAGGGCATCGTACAAACAGCCGGAGTTGTGGCTAACGCCGTTTTACCGTTAGTGAAAACCGCTTGGTACACGTGAATGCCGTGAAAGTCAGTTTACTTCAGTACACTCGGGGGCGATGATCCATTTGACGAATCCGAACTGTTGCGTGAAAACACTAGGTGTGTATGAAAAGCATATCCGTACATGTATATATTTCTACATATAGTGAAAGATAGAGAGGGAGAGAGTTGGGCACACAGACTACAATCAGATTGCATCTGCTCTATATGACTGAGGTTTCTAAGTACACCAAGTTTTGGTACTGGAATCATTAAGCTAGTACAATACGCTATCAAAACTTTAGTCAAAGTATTTGCAATTCTCCCCCCCTGAAAAGGCCAAGTAGTAACGAGGACAATTGTTTATTTAGGCATAATGGTTTCAATCCTTAGCATTACAGCGCATCTCCCTGAAGAGATAGAGTTTCATTCTTCGTATTTTCAGTGTCAGTGATTATATGGAATCAGAGAGTAATAAAGTGGTTCCCAACCTGGCTGACATGTATGCTCAGGGATACATTTGCACTATTTCAAAAGGGCATAGAGTACATGTGTTGCCACTTACCATCAGAGAATTAATCAACAAGATTTGCAATCCACATTTTCAGGGTTGTTGGGGACTACGGGTAATCAAAATTTCAAAACACCTGAAACTTTATCTTCATAGTGTGGTGTAATGATTCTCCCTTGTAGTAATGAAACAGGCTTAAGCATCTCATTAGTATTAGTACACGTATTTAGTTATTAGTATGGTCATTCTTGGACTTTCACTCATGAGTCATGCCCAGTGTGCTAACAGCTATAAAGATATTCCATAAAATTCGCTTGTTCCACTTTCTTAATTTGTATCAGTAGTAACAATCTCTTAAGAATCATCAACAACGGAGTTATAAGGAAATAATTGTTGGATCAATATAGTTTTATAAATTTTTGACTTAAGTTGAAGGAAAACTGTCAGAAACATCCAAATAGGTGCAAATAAGCCCAGCTTAAGAAGGACATTTCTGATTTATATTATTTCGAAGGAAAAAAATAAAAACCACACACACATGAAAAAAAAAAAACATACCACTATGGCTAGAGGAGTAATGAACTGGAGGGGACTGTTATACAAACTTTACCATGAGGAAAGAATAGGATAGTCACGGTTGAAATAGTTTTCTCAAACGGTGACGATCTCAGTATAAATATAGGATAGGCATCTGAAGAATGTATAAATTTGTTAAAATGGTATTTCATGCATTTAACATGTGTGACTTTTACCAGTGTCTCTTGAATATCTGTTTTAAGGAGCGCATCGCAACAGTTCTGTTTCATAAAGTAAAGTAATTCAAGGAGTAGTCATTAATGATAATCTAAAGTCATGAACGTTCATTTCATAATGAACGTGACTGGTCTGTGAAATAAAACCCCCAAAAAAAAATTGTTAAAAAATATTCCATTTGTGAGACAGACATAAACAGAGACAATCTGTGTGGACAAAATAAGAATTATCAGTGCCTATACAGATCCGAAAGAGGAACCAACCATTATCGAGTGTATTAACAGTCTCGCAGCTGCTCCCTGAAGTTCCATCAGGACACACACAAGTGCAGTCACTTCCTAAATAACCATTATTCTGACAGGGATCACTACTAGTCCGCAAGAGATGAGGAGTTATCTGTACAGCAATACATGGGGTTTACTATGAGATTGTCCATGTGGACGAGGCCTTCGCGGCTGGCCAATTTTCAGCATGGAAACCCCGGGTCTTTGGTCACGATGGTATTATGGCTGTCAGAGAAGAAGCCCTGTGGAAAAGAAAAGGATGTTATATCAAGAAATATGAAGAAACACAACAAATGTTGGAACCTCGGAATGCTGGACCCAGTCTTGTAGAAGTTCTTAAACTTTGTCTTACAGGATCGTGACTTCTCTCTCTCTACACACACACAGACGTATATACTATTATATATATATATTATTAATATATATATTATATATATATAATATAATATATGTATGTAGTATGTATATACACATATTGATGCACATTCCACATTACGCCAACACACACTATAAAACAATTAGAACTGTAAAAAAGCCATATGATTTTAACCTGAGCATAGTAATGCATAATGAGGAATAGTCATCCGGCAACCATCCATAATTGCTGGTCTCATGAGTGTTAAGTTATTAATCGCCGTGATATGATGTTATTGTGTGAGAATTGAAGACGTGTTCGTCTCGGTCTGACCTTAGTGCTCATGCCAGAAGCCAAGCGTTGTCCACCTCGTGTACCAGACTGCCAAATGCAACGCAGGTCATGGAAAGTCAAAGTCTGAGTTGAAATAAGTATTTTTTGGACTTTCGACCGATTAGAGATAGCGTGCGTTTAAGTAGCGAAATTAGTGATTAGAGATCAGGTGTTGTTCCTTGTGCACGGTAATTTCGCTGCTAGTTGTACCGTCGACATGTCTACTAAAAAACGACTTCTTAGCCAAAAATATTAAAACTCACCAAAACGTTTCATAAAAAAAGAACCTCCTAAAACGAAAACAAAAGACTAAAATTCATTAAAAAAAAAAACATTAAAAACTCAAACTTAACTAAAACTCACAAAATCTCTAAAACTCTTAACGAAACTAAAACTCATACAAAATAACTCATCAAAAAATAACCTAAAAAAAGCTAAAACTTATAAAAACACACTTCATAATAACGAATAATAATAAACATAATGAAAAATAAATAAATAAACAAAATAAAACTAAAATTCATAAAAACACCTAATCTAAATCTTCATGATCTGCTTGTAGCACATAGACCCAACCCTTCGTAGCACTGATTGGCGCCAAACTTTTTTTTTTTTATCAACATTCTCTTATTTCCTCTCTCTCTCCCTCTCTCCGCCTCACTCTCTTTTTTCCTCCCCCCCTCTCTTCCCTCCCCCCTCCCCCCTCTTCCTCCCTCCCTCCCTCTTTCCCTCTCCTCTCCCTCCCTCCCTCAGACTCACCGACTGTTCACACCACACGGCAAGTTGATGATCTGTCTCCGCTGCCGCTGACCATTCCCACGTAATAGTTACAGGAGGAAAGCGTGGCCCTGTATTTGAACTAAGCGTTCTCCAGTCTGGTGTTCCGAGACCCGGTGAAGGTGAGGCAGTGTGTTTCGATCCGTGCTGGAGGCGCTCCGGACGGCTGCCTTGCAACCAGGTCCTTGAGAGTCATTTAGAGATAAGTTCGCATGTACGTGTGTGTATATATATATATATATTATAATATATATATATATATAATATATATATATATATATCACATATATGTATATGCGTGTCTGTTAGCGTATATATATATGACAAAAGGCTTAAAGGCTCTTTCTTAACAACGGTACACTGTCAAGCCAATACCGACCATCCCTCTAAAGGTATAGGAATGTGAGGAAGCCGTTGACATTAGGCCAGGAAGCTGGTGACGTGGCCCGTTGATCGCCTTCCTGTTGAGGATGTCGGCCATCTGGCTCCGGGGTCAGCATACGTGTCCATCAGTTTCTCGAGCTGGAAAAATAGCACGCTTGAAATGCCACTTCTATAGGTTTAAAATAACAGGAATATCCCTTTCGTAATCTTCATGAAGCGCAAGTGTTGAGCTTGTGTATTCTTTTTTTTCTGTGATTCATTATTTGCTATTTAATCAAGTATTTCTTATTTTATCATATTCATCTATTTATTCAGTATTTGCTTATTAATATTTATCTTGTTTTATTATCATTCTTTTGTTGGTTTTTTTTTTTCCCATTTCTTTTGTTTTTCCGGGGGGTTTTTCCCTTACTTTTTTGAGTTTCTTCTTGCAATGTTTTTATTTTTTAATCATGCATTTATTTACTCTTTATCTTATACTTTTTTTTCTCTTCTTTTTCGTTCTCAATGTTTTAAAACTTGCATGTCTGGCAATTTTTATAACATATTAAATCATTATTGGAGCTCCTCGTGGCAATGTTATAGTTATTTTTAACATTTATTTATTCATATCATATCCCCCCTTTTTAAGCCTCCTTCTTAGTAATGTTATATACGCATTTAATTACTTATTAATCCTTACTCATTTGTTATTTTGATATCCCCCCTCCTCATTTTAAGCATCCCTCTATGCATAAACACTGAACACTGCGTTTGTGTGTTCAGGACCAGAGCTACGTACCAATTCCTCCCCTCCAGCCTGCTCAGTTAGCTGACGCGAGCTGTTCCTCTAGTGAGTACGATGGCGTCTCCCTCGTCGCCCTTTCAGGATAAACAGAGCAAAAAAAGTTTACACATTGCAAGTAATCACGGGCGATAGAATAGATAGATAAAGAATTTGTTCATCATTGTTTATTCATCCATCTTCCGCTTCGATTCTCCTATGACAATTGACTTGAGTAGCAGAAAAATCTGCTAGAGAGGCTACTTGTGTGAAAACATTTTCTGTTGGAAAATTCAATAATGTACACCCTTTTGTGTAAAATTATATAATTCAATTTATTTAATTACCAAAGAAACGTGAAGAAAAAACATTAAACAAATTAAGGTTAAAAAATGTATCCTTGCAAAGGTGTATAAGGTCAATTAATTTTGTTTACATTAATTCTTGTGTTCCATTGGTTGATTTGATGTGTATGAGTGTAAGTATGAATAATAAATAATGGTGGAACCGTTTCTGTTCGTATTGGTGATTCATTTGACCAGAATCCATTAGATAGGGAAAGAGAATTAGCAACTATGGTACCCATGTCATCCCTATGCCAATATGAAAATATGGGAGAGTGCTGAGTCATGTCTGAGTGGTCCTTCAATGTAACTGTCAGGTTTTGGGAGAGTTAGTAGTGCCCATTTAAATGAATGGTTATGTTTAAAATTCCCACAATGTTCGGAAGTGAACAAAAAACATATCAAATATTCTCCATGCTAATAAAGAACCAGGCATTCAAACAAAATAGAAAAAGGGAGCTTCGAAGGAAGATGACAATTACAGTGAAAGAGAGAGAGAGAGACTTAAAGGTCACAAAATAAATAGCGGAAACAAATTTCATGAGCGATAATAACTAGGAAAATGATGTTAATAAAATGTACAATACAATACTCTGGAATAGATACTTTAAAATAAGAATATTTATATAAAATTACATGATGAATCCCGGGTTATTGTGAAAATGGTCAGTCCCGTTGTTCTCACATTCCGCTCCTGTTGAAGTACAATATATTTATTTAAATGGGTATTTTGCTTTAGATATATTTTATTTCGAAAGTGGGATTAGCCCAATTCTCACGGATGGCATACCATAGCATACCCACTAGTAATATAAGTTTATTTTATTCACACAAGATGGCTTTCTCCAAGTGTTTCGTCCCAAGGAGTCGGTATTAGTTGTACCTATCACACCTGTTTCCCTTTTCTTGACTTTTGGAATAGGTCTTAGTAGTATTATTGTATTGTCTAAATGTTACCAAGATCTTAATAACAATTTGATAACCATAACATCAATAACAATAATAGTTATCGAAACAAAATGCATAAAAAAATTAAAAAAAAAAATCTTGGCCACCTCAAGGAATGGGGAAAATGTGATAGACGCCTTGTGGCGCGCACATTTGGAGCCATATGTAGGTAAAAAAATTCACAAAATCTACAGGGGACAGAAATCAATCCGTGGTGGTTAGGTTAGAAAAGTAATGGGGTAGATTGTAATGGATACAAGAATGAATGAAATTATATGTGGTATTTTTTTTTTTTTTTTTTTTTTTTTTTTTGACGCACTTGCACACATACATATATAATCCAAATCAAAATATCTACTCCTAAAAATCAATAGAAATCTGCATAAAGAAAAGTCTGCAGAAAAGTCTCAAGCATTTCCGGCATAATATTATGCATAACACTTTTACATATTAACACGTCATTAGCTGGACAGTTATCATTCATTTGGGAAGTAATGAAAATTAGTGCTATTATTCCACTCACCTTAGCATCTCCATAACAAATAATTAGAATTAGTTTACTATCTACGACCTCTCGTCTGTACAAAATGTCAGGACCCTCGTATCAGAGGAAAAATTATATAAGGAATGTTACTATTGGAAAATAACAGAGAGTGAGGGAGGGGGTGGGAGGAGTGAAGGAGGAAAGGAGGAGGGAGAAAAGAGAGAGGAAGTGATTTTATCTCTCATTTTTCTGTGTTGAACTTCGCCTAAATAAAAACATCAAGCACCAAACAGAAGAAAAATTTAATTTGAATTTGAAAATGGGACACTCAACAGGAGCATTTGTTCCAGAATCTTTAGTTTAGCTTACAAAAATCTAAAAGTATATACCTGATAAACCCCCCCCCCACGATTTCTCTGTATTTTAAGAGTAAACTAAAAGTAAAGTAAAAAATTATTACCTGTATTTCTATGTTTACTTGGGTTCCAACTTCAACAAAAGTTTCTGTCAACAAGAGCGAGTAAAAAAAAAGTAAAACTCATTAATCATGAGTCAAAGTTTGCATAATTAAATGAATGAAAGAGCTTTAACTTTGCAATGACGATTTTCAATTCCCTGGGCTCAATCGTTCCTAACGAGTTGCATTAATTAATTAATTATATCTATTCTTATTCATCATCATTTTAATGCTAATCTTTACTACCACCAGTGTCATCTGCTTCCGGTGGCAATTAGGGGGTTGGCATAATGTGGTGGGTTTTTTGCTTCACGCACATGGGTTATGAAGCGATGGTGGTGACCTAGAGTAGTGTTAGTGCTTTGCATGCCTTCTCGCTTGCAGCTTCCACCCTGGCTAAGCCCAATGCGAAAAAGGGAAGCAGCTTCTGCATAAGTCTCTCCTGCCAGGTCACAGCCTCTCCATCATCAAGACTTCTGCAGTGCCTCCTCGTGGCCACCCATGGGTAACTGGGTACCTTGTGGTCCCAGGCTAAATCTGTGGGGGATCTCGGAGCAGCAGGAGGCCCTAGAGGTATGGAGTTATGGCCCACCGGCGTGTGGACACGCTCTGGCTTCGTACCAACTCCTGCCCCCTAGCGACGCTGGGGAAATGGGGCGGCTCGGGGGAGGTGGGCCTTGCCAGTCCTCCTCCCCCCAGGCAACGTCCTTTTTAAATGGAAATGCTGGGGGGAGGGGTGTTGTCCCTCCCACCCAGCAAGTAAGGCGGGCTGTGGGTCCCGCTGGGAGGGCAAATGTCGGTGTGCAGGATTGGAACGAGAGTTACTCGTCCCGCCTGCGCCCCGGCAGGCGCCAACCCACCATGAAGCTTGTGGGGGAAAGCCCTTGGGAACCCCACAGGTGGATAGGCGGTCCCACAGCCTGCCGACCTCCTTTATTTGGGGCTGTGTTGGCGAGGGCGGCAGAGGTGGCGTGCACCCGGAGTGACCACCCGAGGCTTAATCTCAGGCGTGCTTTCCGGGTAGGCGCTTGGAACATCCGGTCCTTGCGGCAGGATGAGCGGTTACCTCTGCTATCGCGGAATTGAAGCGACTGGGAGTTGGGGTGGCTGCCCTTTTCAGAGGTGAGAAGCCCGGGTAGCGGCACGATCAGTGTGGGTGTGTTACACCTACTACTGGTCCGGCCGCAGTGATGGTCCCACCCCCCAGGGTGTAACCATAGCCATCTCCAGTCGACTTCAGCCCGCGGTAGTCGAGATAACACCGGTTGATGAGTGTATCATGGCATTGAGACTGAAGCATGCTTTTGGCTTCTTGTCTCTTATTGCTGTATACGCTCCTACCGATGTATATAAAATCGATGTGAAAGAGGCGTTCTACGCCAAACTCGCATCTGTGGCAGACGATTGCCCCCGGCGAGACATTCGCATTGTTCTGGGCGACTTCAATGAGGTATCCGGCTGTGACCGAGCTGGCTACCAGATGTCTGTCAGCCCCCATGGCTCGGGAGCTGATCCCAGCAGCGAGAATAGCCTCCTTTTCCGGGACTTTGCTAGGTCCCAGAAAATGAGGATCTCTGGCTCCTGGTACCAAAGCGCTCCAACCCGCATCGCGGGACGGGGTAAGCGATACGGGTAATGTGGCCAAGGAGATCGACCACATTCTTGTCAGCACGCGATGGGGGATCGTCCAAAACTGCAGGGTTTACCGAGTGCCGAGTTCTGTGGAAACCGACCAAGGCTGCTTGTGGCTACCCTTCGGGTCCACTTCAAAACTCCCGTCCCTCCAGAGGCCCCCCTAAGGTGTTTAAACTTGGACAGACTAAGGGAGGGAGTGTGCCCGTGGGTTCGCCACGGCAGTCTCTGACCGATTCGCAGAAACCAGCAACCTGACGGACCCAGTTGCTCTGTGGGAGTCCTTCAAGCGTGTAACACTCGAAGCAGCTCAGGAGTCCATTGGCGTACGCCCAAGGACAAGGCAGAATACCATCTCCCTGGAGACATTACAGGCCACTGAAGCGTGTCGCAAGGCTCGGCTGAATGGGAATCAAGTCTTGCGTCGTTCCATGGTGCCTAGGGCTCGGACACTGCTGAGAAGGGACAAGGAACAGTCCATCAGGAATCTTGCTGAGGAGGTCGAAGGCCATTTCTGGTAAATGACCTTCGCCCTGCCTACCAAGCCCTGAGAAAACTGAACCCTAAGCCCTCCTCACAGATTGACTGCAGTCCGATCAGCGATGGACGGATCAAACTCAGATCATGTTGGGGTTCGTGAACGTTGGGCTGAGTACTTTCAACAGTTGTACCAGGTGGACCCTCCAACAGTTAGCTAGGATGCAAGCAAAGTCGCAGTGCCTGTGCCGGACCCCCATCAGCGAGGAACCTCCTACCCTAACAGAGGTTAGGATGGCGATTTCCAAGCTGAAGAGTGGGAAAGCTGCAGGCATAAGTGATATCCCTGCTGAACTGCTAAAGGCTGGGGGTGAACCTTTGGCTCGGGGCCTGCATACAGTCCTGACTGCCATTTGGCAGTCTAGTACCATTCCCCCTGACCTGCTGAGGGGCGTGGTCATCCCTCTCTGGAAGGGGAAAGGGGATAGATGGAACTGTAGCAACTACCGTGGCATTACACTGCTCAGCATACCAGGCAAGGTTCTCCCCCACATTCTTCTGAAACGGATCTGCAACCACCTACTGAGGCACCAGAGACCGGAGCAGTCTGGATTTACTCCTGGCAAGTCCACAATAGACCGTATACTAGCGCTTCAAATAATTGTGGGAAAACCGTCGTGAGTTTGGTCGTGGTTGCTGCAGCTTACATCGACCTCAAGAAGGCGTTTGACTCGGTGCATCGGGAAACGCTATGGGAGATCCTGAGGCTCCCGGGGAATTCCAACACGATTATTGGCCTGATAGCAAGCCTCTATAAATGGTACTGAAAATGCTGCAAAGTTTTGGTGGGGGTATGTCGAACTTCTTCCCCGTTAATTCAGGGGTGAGGCAAGGCTGTGTCCCTTGCACCCACACTTTTCAACACTTGTAGGACTGGATAATGGGGAGAACTACTAGCCAAAAATCAGTGCGGAGCACACTAGGCAATATTAAGGTCTCGGACCTAGATTTTGCCGACGATGTTTGCCATCCTATCTGAGTCCTTGGGGTCATGTGGCGGCTCTTGATGCATTTAGCAATGAGGCGAAGCCCCTAGGCCTAGAGGTCTCCTGGAACAAGACCAAGATTCAGGCTTTGGGGGCCCGTTAGGGGAACCCGTTCAGTCGATCCATGCTTGCGGCAGGACTTGAAGTCACAGAAGTTTTACATACCTTGGTAGCGTAGTCCCTATCTCTGGGTTGTCAGACCAGGGAAATCAGTAGACGGATTGGTCCGGCAACAGGAGCCATGAAATCGATCAACAAGAGCGTTTGGAGATGTCGGTACCTATGCAGAAGGACCAAGCTGCATGTCTTCAAGGCCTTGATACTTCCAGTTTTGCTCTATGGAAGCGAAACCTGGATGCTATCCAGTGCCTTGGAGTCTCGCCTTGATGCCTTTTGTAACAAGTCCCTTCGCCGGATCATGGGGTACAGTTGGCAGGACCACGTGTCCAATTGGCGGTTACACCGTGAGAACTGGCATGGGACCTGTTCTGCTAATCCGGGGTGCACTCGCCTCCCTATGGACGCCCTGCCCATCAGGTTGTCTCTCTGCTAGACAACCCTGGGTGGAGGAGACCTGTGGGACGTCCTAGGAGATCAGGCTTGGGCAGCTCAACAGACCTTTTCGCAGGGAAATTTGAGATGGGCCGTGTACCTGCCTGGAGACTCGCCTCGAGGGATCCTCGTGGCTGGAAGCGAAGGGTGGATGCGGCCTTGCGCCCCCGTCGGCGTTAGCCCCTTGATGATGATGATGATAATGTAAAGCGCCGCCCAGTTCTATGACGTAATAGGAATGGCTGTGTTAACGGTTAGCCATTTCACTATATTGGTTATTGTTTTTCGACTGGTACAAAGTATTATGGAATATAATATCTTAGATGGCTTTCGATATCATATGGTGAGTAGTGCTTTGTTATAGATACCCAATATAAGTACGAATAAGGATGACAATAACCGAGTTAGGAGGAATACATTTCCATACTCAATTCCTGTCGTGCAGGCTGGAACCGTCGGAAAAGACGACGCAAGATTGCTAGGTGTTATAAAAGCTGCTGTTATTATTATTATATATATATTTTTTTCTTTTATTATTATTATTATTATTGTTATTATTATTTTATTATTATTATTATTATTATTTTTATTATTTATTATATATATTTTTTTTTTTTTTTTTTTTTTTTTTTTAATTTATTCGTTCCTTAATACCCGATTTTAAGCTTATTCCTAGAATTTTTAAAAACCTATGACTGATATGAGTTATAATAGGCCTCTTCCCCCTTTTTTAGAAAC
>NC_051390.1:55661277-55676277 GCF_015228065.2 Penaeus monodon | reverse complement strand
TCTCTCTCTCTCTCTCTTGCTCGCCCTAGCCCTCGCTCTCCCTCCCTCTCTCTCTCTCTCCTATTCTGGCTAAGACTTCGATGTTCGTGAGATGGAAGCATTTTCCAATGGTTTTAAAGGGTTGCAACGCGTATGATTAGTATTTCAATGTTATAGTAGTATATTTACTCTATATTGTGACCGTTTTCCGTCCTAATTTAAAACTCATGAACGTTTTACCATGTGATTAGTTTGCGTTTTAAATACTTTTTTTCTCCTTTTTCTTTTTCTTCTTTTCTCGTTTCTCACTTTTAGGAACTACATTTTACGATTTGACAGCTGTGACTTTCGTGCGTCTGAGCCCGTTGAGGGTGACGACTTGCTTATACCCTAACTGCCGGGGTTTTCAAGGTTTCCGGGCCAGCCGGTGGTTCCGGGGCTTCAGGAAGGCTTAAGTGGGATCCACGAGATGAGTTCTAGATTTTCGAAAGGCTTCAGGGTGAATGTATGCATATGTTTATATATATGTGCATATATACACATATATATAAATATACATATACATATATGCAGACACACACACATACGTGTGTGTGTCTGCATATATGCGTGTGTGTGTGTGTGTGTGTGTTAAGGATAGACGGAGAAACAAATGAGTGGACAGGTATACACTTACACACACAAATTGATAACCACTTACGAATAGCAAAACATATGAACATAACTTCAAAATATTGGTCATTTGTACATGCTCCATTATATATTTGATAATAATAATAATAATAATAATAATAATAATAATAATTTAAAACCATTACAGATTCACGCTGTAGGTCTATGAACTATATGGAGATTAAAATGCACAAGATGCTATATAAGAAACATTCCATGTATGCATATATTCAAACACGCATATGCAACCTTACACTCATAAAACACACATACACACACCCCACACAAAACACACACACACACACACTCACACTCACACACACACACACACACACTAAACACACACACACACCACACACACACACACTATATATATCGCACACAAACCCACTGACATACTGCATTTTTAATTTTCCGAAAAGTACTGACACTGGATTTATATATATATATATTTTATATATATATAATATATATATATAATTATATATATATTGTATATATATATATATTTTTTTTTTTTTTTTTATCATTCTCCATAATTTCAAACTTTTCAAACTTTTTTTTTCAGGCTCTGCCGAAAACGAGGAAGGATGCTACCTATCTCCCGCCCATCGTAAGTACTAATTAAGATTGCATAAACAGTTGTTCTGAATGGGCACAGATACTTCCCGGAATGAGCATGTTAACGAGAAACAGTTAGTATATTTACACACGCTTTAACACACAGATAATCTTCAATTAAACCTTCAATTAAAACATTGGTGAGATGCGACTAACCTTGCGCCTTTTCTATCTTATGCCATAACCAGACTCAATAAAAACACTATTTGAATAATATTTATAGAACACTGCTATCTATCCATCGATATATCAGTCCATCTATCCCTATCCATAGGTATATGTGTGTATGTATATTTTGGCATGTTTAATAATCATATCCAATATAATAATAACATCATCAAATTAATAGTATAACAAAGAAAAACACATTTTCCCGCAAATTCAAGGAAGAGGCAAATCAGGCACGGTTACTAAGGCCTACTGATCGACTCCTTGGTGTCTGAGCACATGTGGAGCCTTTTGTATGTAACAAAAAAAAAAAAAAAAAAAAAAAAAAAAAAAAAAAAAAAAAAAACAGGGAACAGTTCTTATATCCGTTGTTATTGGATTACTGTTAACAATAGCATATAGTGTTTACACTCTTAGTTCTTCATGATAACAATTTGAAATGCAAGGTTTTTCTGTATAAAGTACACACTATACATGTAGAATTTTGAAGAGAAAATCTATAGAAAGGAATTTTATCAAACTGATCGCTAACGTAAAATACCTTAACATTTCAACCTAAGTAATGGTTCTTTATACTGCATGGACAACTCTCTCTGAACCAGTCTTATAGAACAGTACGAAATGTCTCTGCCACAGAATCAGAAAATGGGGATACTTTTCCCTTGGGCTTCATCAACCGTTCTTTTTTACTACCACGCCTCCTGTAGGAATTTGACCCACCCCCTTTTAAAAAATATGTTCTTACTTTTTATTTGGATAAATTTAGTCACATTATTAAACTGTTTATTTAGTTATTTGCTATCTTTATTTAGTTATCTTTTCATATAGCATTAATTTCCTTAACCTAATCAAATTATATAGAAAGACATTAAATTGGTAGTTTTTTATTATCTCGCTGAAACCGCTTATTTCGTAAAGACATAACCACCTGTATACGCGTCGCAAAGATTTAAAAAAGAAGAAAAGAAAATAAATAAATCCTGATATTTGACATCGCTCATTAACGCTCATCATTCAATTTCACATTCAGAAAATATATTCAAATGTATGCTGCCATGATTTCTCTTGAGGGAAAAAATCGGATGTGATGCAATGACACATAAATATGAATATTTACGGGGAAAAAAACGCGATTGGTGAAAATGGAAACGACCTTTGCTGAAGCCCCGGGGCCCATGTCATAACTTTCTGATGAAATACTATGATTCAGTAAATGCTTTAAAATTAATGAAGACGTGGTTTTTCCTTACTTTAAAATATATTATACATGCGTGACATCCTGGGTACATAAAAATTAAAATCAATAATAAAAATGCGGTCGCTTGTTACGGGACTTTTATTAAGTTTTGACTAGCCTAGGTAGCCATAAATCAAAGGAAAAAATCATACGTTTAACCCCTGAATAATTCTTTGTAACCTACATGATAGTATGTTTTTTTTAATAAGGATTGACAGAATATATAAGATTTTATAGGAGTATGTGAAGATTTTTTATGTATTAATAAAAAAAAAAAATATTTCGCTGGTTTCTTGCATCACATTTTTTCTCTTGCGTGAACTATTCATGAAATCATAATGAAAGCAATTTGTGTTCTCAGATGCATATATATATATATATATATATATATATATATATATATATATATATAAACACACACACATACACACACAAACAACACCACACACATACACACAAAACAACATAAACACACACATAAACACCACACACATAACCCCACACATACACACACACAAAACACACACCCCACACACACACACACACACACACACACACACACACACACACACACATACATACATACACACGTGTGCGTGTGTCCGTGCATGCGTCCGTGCGTATTTATGTATGTGTAATTAATGAAACAATAGTACACTGGCACCATCTTTTTCAGTTGCACCCAAAAAAAAATTCATCTTCATGGCACGGCTTACGTTGATGATGGTATTTTTAGATGACATTAGTAATGATATTCCGAGATCTCCCTACTGTTACCGTGAGGGTGATTACCGTGCTCTTTATTAAAGCGATTCCAGTTCATAAAGGAAAACGGGAGATCAAAATGGACAAACTACACTGATATAAAATTATATATGTGGCACTAAGTGTAAGTAATAGTTCTATTTTTTTTTTTCCGGTGTGGATCATTAACGTTCTGCATTATAAGTACATTAGCGCAATGTTACACATTTCCCAAAATATTTTTCTCCGTTAATTATCTAAAATATCTTGATTACTGTCAGTGTTAAACAGGAATCAATGTAAAGAAGCCCCATTCTATTCAAGTTTACGTTATTTTTTATTGATTGCATCCACGACATTCTTTCTAACCAACATGCATATGTTTCTCATAACTGTACTGATCGTGATACAGCAATGATTGTGTCTCCTGCGCTTCCATACTGTTGTTTTGTCCTGTCATTGTTAGCTTTCCACAGGAAGGAGAGAGCGAGTTTTTTTCCATGGAATGAGCATTTGTCAGCCATGTCTGTCTATAAGGAATTTTTGTTAATAAATGATGTTCATCTATCTAAATATCTTGATTTTTTTTCATATAATTTTTTTTAATGCTCATTCATAACCATTATTTACGTTTAATGTAAAACAGCGGAAGGTATGTGTGAATATGAGTTTTCTAGAATGTTCCTGTTCCTCCTCCGCAATATCTTTATATATAATAATAGTATATGAATTATTTATACTTGCACTCTTAACTTACAGCCTAATAGGCATTAATTAAAAATATAATCCCTAACGAACATTTTTGAGTTGAATATACTCTGCACAGGCGCACTACAGACGATGGGTGGAGCCAAAACAATGACGTCAGGCATGGACAAAACTGGTAGCAAAACCTTAACAGCTCGCTGAATTGTTAAGACTTTTCATTAACATTAACGGGTGGTTGGCGTTGGGGAAAGAGGCCCTATGTATAGCATCATATCATTAGGAATACGCCCTGTAAAATCCGGTGTGTTAAGCGTAACGATATTAGTCAAAAGTCATATAAAAAAAAAAAAAAAAAAAAAAAAAAAAAAAAATATATATATATATATATTATATATATATATATATATATATACATAATAATAATAGCTTTTAAACACCTAGCAATCTTCCCGTCGTCTTTCCGACGGTTCCAGCCTGCACGACAGGAATTGAGTATGGAAATGTATTCCTCCTAACTTATCATCCTTATTTGTACTTATATTGGGTATCTATAACAAAGCACTACTCACCATATGATATCGAAAGCCATCTAGGATATTACATTCCAAAATACTTTGTACCAGTCGAAAAACAATAACCAATATAGTAAAATGGCTAACCGTTAACGCAGCCATTCCTATTACGTCATAGAACTGGGCGGCGCTTTACATTATGCGACCCCCTAATTGCCACCGGAAGAGATGACACTGGTGTATTAAGGGTAGCATTTAAAAATGATGATGACAATAATAATAATAAATTAATTACTTAATGAAAACTCGTTAGGAACGATTGAGCCCAAGGGAAATTGAAAATCGTCATTGCAAAGTTAAAGCGTATTTCATTCATTTAAATTAATGCAATTTTGACTCATGATTAATGAGTTTTACTTTTTTTTACTCGAGTAAAAATGAAGTTAAACCAAGTAAAAATAGAAATACAGGTAATAATTTTTTAAATAGTTTACTCTTAAAATACAGAGAAATCAGTGTTATTCAGGTATATACTTTTAGATTATTTGGAAGATAAACTAAAGAATTCTGGAACATAATGCTCCTGTGGTCCAGTTTGAAATTGCTTATTTCCATAAGTAAAAAAAGAAAAAAAAAAAGTTGTTTTTTTCTTTTGCTTTAAATTTTTCTTCTGTTTGGTGCTTGATGTTTTATGTTAGGCGAAAGTCAACAAAGAAAAATGAAGAGATAAAATCTCTTCCTCTCTCTTTTTCTCCCTCCCTCCTTCCCTCCTTCACTCTCCCACCCCTCCCCCACTCTCTGTTAGTTTCCAATAGTAACATTCCTTATATATTTTCCTTTAGATTACCGAGGGTCCTGACATTTTGTACAGCGAGAGGTCTGTAGATAAGGTAAACTAAATTCTAATTATTTGTTATGGAGATGCTAAGGTGAGTGGAATAATAGCACTAATTTTCATTACTTCCCAAATGAATGATAACTGTCCAGCTAATGACGTGTTAATATGTAAAAGTGTTATGCGTCAAAAATGCCGGAAATGCTGAGATTATTCTGCAGACTTTTCTTTATGCAGATTTCTATTGATTTTTAGGAGTAGATATTTTGATTTGGATTATATATGTATGTGTGCAAGTGCGTCAAAAAAAAAAAAAAAAAAAAATTACCACATATAATTTCATTTCATTCTTGTATCCATTACAATTCTACCCCATATACTTTTTCTTAACCTAACCACCACGGATTGATGTTCTGTCCCCTGTAGATATTTGTGAATTTTGTTACATACAGATGGCTCCACATGTGCTCAGCCAGCAAGGAGTCTATCAACATTTCCCCATTCCTTGAGGTGGCAAGATTTTTTTTTTTTTTTTTATGCAATTTGTTTCGATACTATTATTGTTATTGATGTTATGGTTATTAAATTGTTATTAAAATCTTGGTAACATTTAAGACAATAAAATAATACTAAAGACCATTTCCAAAAGTCAAGGAAAAGGGGAAACAGGTGTGATAGGTACAACTAATAACCGACTCCTTGGTGACGAAACAATTGTAGAGCCATCTATGTGTGAATACAATAAACTTATATTACAGTGGGTATGGTATGTATTGCCATCCGTGAGAATTGGGCTAATCCACACCTTACGAAATAAAATATATCTAAAGCAAAATAAATATTGAAATAAATATATTTATTTCAACAGGATCGGAACGTAGAGAACAACGGGATGACCACTTCACAATACCCGGGATTCATCATGTAAGTTTATATAAATATTCTTATTTAAAGTATCTAATTCCAAGAGTATTGTATTAGTACATTATTACTATCATTTTCCTAGTTATTATCGCTCATGAAATTTGTTTCCGCTATTTATTTTGTGACCTTTAAGCTCTCCTCTCTCTCTCTCTCTCTCTTTCACTGTAATTGTCATCTTCCTTCGAAGCCCCCTTTTTCTATTGTGTTTGAAATGCCTGGTTCTTTATTAGCATGGAGAAATATTTGATTTTTTGTTCACTTCCAACCTTTGTGGGGAATTTTAAACCTAACCATTCATTTAATGGGCACTACTAACTCTCCACAAACCTGGACAGTTACATTGAAGGACCACTCAGACATGACTCAGCACTCTCCATATTTTCATTGGCATAGGGATGACATGGTTACCATAGTTGCACAATTCTCTTTCCCATATCTAATGGATTCTGGTCAAATGAATCACCAAATACACGGAAACGGTTCCACCACTATTATTATTCATAATTTACATCATACACATCAAATCACCAGTGGAAAAACAAGAATTAAAGTTAAACAAAATTAATTGACCTTTTTACACCTTTCAAAGGATACATTTTTTAAAACCTGTAATTTGTTAATGTTTTTTCTTCACGTTCTTTGGGTACATATAAATAAATTGAATTATTTATAATTTACAACAAAAAGGGTGTACATTATTGATTTTCCACAGAAATGTTTTCACACAATTAGCACTCTCTAGCATATTTCTGCTACTCAACGTCAATGTCATAGGAGAATCGAGAGACGGAAAGATGGATGAATAAAAAAATGAATGAACAAATATCTTTATCTATCTATCTATAGCCCGTGGATAACTTGCAATGTTAAACTTTTTTGCTCTGTTTATCCTGAAAGGGCGACGAGGGAGACGACATCTTACTCACAGAGGAACAGCTCGCAGCAGCTAACCTGAGCAGGCTGGAGGGGAGGAATTGGTACGTAGCTCTGTCTTAACACACGAAACGCAGTGTTCAGTGTTATGCATAATGAGGATGCTTAAAATAAGGAGGGGGGATATCAAAATAAATCAATGAGTAAGGATTAAATAAGTAATTAAAATGCGTATATAACATTACTAAGAGGAGGCTTAAAAAGGGGGGATAATGATAATGAATAAATAAATGGTTAAAAATACATATAAACATTGCCAAAAGGAAGCTCGAAATAATAATTTAATAGATTATAAAAATATTGCCAAGAGCAAGTTTAAAATTGAGGGAAAAGGAGAGAGAGAAAAAAAATAAGATAAAGAGTAAATAAATGAATGATTAAAAAAATAAAAACATTGCCAAGAAAAACTCAAAAAAATAAGGAAAACGAGAGAAAAAAACAACAAAAACAATAAGTAAAACAAGATAAATAATAAGCAAATACTGAATAAATAGATGAATATGATAAAAGATAAGAAATACTTGATTAAATAGCAAATAAATGAATCACAGAAAAATAAAGAAATACACAAGCTCAACACCTTACGCTTCATAAGATTACGAAGGGATATTCCTGTTATTTTACCCTTATAGAAGTGGCTTTCAAGCGTGCTATTTTTCCAGCTCGAGAAACTGGGGGACACGATGCTGACCCCGGAGCAGCTGGCCGCCATCCTCAACAGGAAGGCGATCAACGATGTCACCAGATTCTGGCCTGATGTCAACGGCTTCCCTCACATTCCCTATACCTTTGAGGATGGTCGGTATTGCTTGACAGTGTGCCGTTGTTAAGAAAGAGCCTTTAGCCTTTGTCATATATATAAACGCTAACAGACACGCATATACATATATGTGTATATATATATATATATATATATATATATATATATATATATATATATATATATATATATATATATATAAACACACGTACATGCGAACTTATCTCTAAATGACTCTCCAGACCTGGTTGACAAAGCAGCCGTCCGGAGCGCCATTCAGCACTGGATCGACAACACCTGCCTCACCTTCACCGAGGTCTCGAACACCAGCACTGGAGAACGCATTAAGTTCATCCGCCACGCTTCCTCCTGTAACTCTTACGTGGGAATGGTCAGCGGCAGCGGAGGACAGATCATCAACGTGCCCGTGTGGTGTGAGCAGTCGGTGAGTAAGTGAGGGGCGGGAAGGAGAGGAGGAGGGAAAGAGGGAGGGGGGGAGGGAAAGAGGGAGGGGGAGGGAAAGAAAAAAAGAGAGTGAGGCAGAGAGAGGTAAATAGAGAGAATATTGATAATAATAATAAAAAAAAGTTTGGCGCCATCAGTGATACGAAGGGTTGGGTCTATGTGCTACAAGCAGATCAGAAGATTTAGATTTTAGGGGTGTTTTTATGAATTTTAGTTTTACTTGTTTATTTATTTATATTATTATTATTATTATTATTATTATTATTATTATTATTCGTTATTATGGGTTGTAGTTTTTATAAGTTTTAGCTTTTTAGGTTAGTTTTTGATGAGTTAATTTGTACGAGTTTTAGTTTCGTTAAGAGTTTTAGAGATTTGTGAGTTTTAGTTAAGTTTGAGTTTTTAATGTTTTTTTTAATGAATTTTAGTCTCTTGCTTTCGTTTTAGAAGTTCTTTTTTTTAATGAAACAGTTTTGTTGAGTTTAATTTTTGCTAAGAAGTCGTTTTTTAGCAGACATGTCGAAGGTACAACTAAGCAAAGCGAAAATTCCGTGCACACCTGATCTCTAATCACTAATTTCACTATTAGACGCACAGCTAATCTGTAATCGTTCGAAAGTCCAAAAAAATACTTATTTCAACTCAGACTTTGACTTTCCATGATCTTTGTTGGCAGTTTGGCAGTCTGGTACACGAGGTCGGACACGCCTTGGGCCTCTGGCATGAGCAATCGAGGTCAGACCGAGACGAACACGTCTCAATTCTCACACAAAACATCATATCATCGGCGATTTATAACTTTAACCTCATGACGACCAACAATTATGGTGTGCCGTATGACTATTCCTCAATTATGCATTACTATGCGCAGGTAAATCATATGGCTTTTACAGTTCTGATTGTTTTATATGTGTGTGCGTATGTGGATGTGCATAAATATGTGTATATACATACATACATACATATATATAATATATATATATATATATATATATATATAATATATATATATATATATACACGTCTGTGTGTGTAGAGAGAGAGAGAGGTCACGATCTGTAAGGCCAAGTTTAAGACTTCTACAAGACTGGGTCCAGCATTCGAGGTTCCAACATGTGTGTTCTTCATATTTCTTGATATAAATCCTTTCTTCATGATTCTTTTCCACAGGGCTTCTCTCTGAACAGCCGCAATACCATCGTGACCAAAGACCCGAGGTTCCAAGCTGAAATTGGCCAGCGCGAAGGCCTCTCCCACATGGACAAGCTCATAGTAAACACCATGTATGGCTGTACAGATAAACTCCTCATCTCTTGCGGACTAGCTAGTGATCCCTGTCAGAATAATGGTTATTTAGGAAGTGACTGCACTTGTGTGTGTCCTGATGGAACTTCAGGGAGCAACTGCGAGACTGTTAATACACTCTATAATGGTTGGTTTCTCTTTTCGATCTGTATTTGCACTGATAACTTCCTTATGTTTGGTCTCACACAGATTGTCATCTGTTAATGTCTTATCTCACAAATGGAATATTTTATTTGGTTTTATTTCACAGACAGTCACGTTCATTATAGATGAACTTTCATGACTTTAGATTATCATTAATACTACTCTTTGAATACTTTGCTTTATGAACAGAACTTTTGCGATGCGCTCCTAACAAATATTCAAGAGACACTGTAAAAGTCACACATGTTAAAGCATGATACCATTTTAACAAAATTTATATATTCTTCAGATGCTATCCTATATTTCAATACTGAGATCGTCACCGTTGAGAAAACTATTTCAACCGTGAACTATCCTAATGCTTTCCCTCATGGTAAGTATTGTTATACAGTCTCAGTTCATTACTCTCTAGCCATAGTGGTATGTTTTTTTTTTTTATTATTTGTGGTGTGTGTTTTTATACTTTCTTTCCATTCGAAGATAATATAAATCAGAAAATGTCCTTCTTAAGCTGTGCTTATTTGCACCTATTTGGATGTTCTGACAGTTTTCCTTCAACTTAAGGATCAAAAATGTATAAAACTATATTGATCCAACAATATTTCCTTATTAACTCCGTGTGTTGATGATTCTTAAGAGCTTTTTACTACTGATAAAATTAAGAAAGTGAACCAAGCGAATTTATGGAATATCTTGATATCTGTTAAGCACACTGGGCATGACTAATAAGTGAAAGTCCAAGAAATGACATACTAATAACTAAATACGTGTACTAATATTAATGAGATGCTTAAGCCTGTTTCATTAATACAAGGGAGAAAATTAACAACTACACTATGAAGATAAAGTTCAGGTGTTTTGATAATTTGATTACCCCATAGTCCCCAACAACACTAAAAATGTGGATTTGCAAAATCTTGTTGATGAATATATCTGAATAGTAAGTGCAACATACATATACTCTATGCCCCTTTTGAAATAGTGCAAATGTATCCCTGGGCATCCATGTCAGCCAGGTTGGGAACACTTGTATTAGTCTCTGATATCCATATAATCAACTGACAAGTGAAATACGAAAGAATGAAACTCTATCTCTTCAGGGAGACGCGCTGTAATGCCCAAGGATTGAAACACATATGCCATAATAAACAATTGTCTCGTTACTTGGCTTTTCGAGAATTGCAAAATAACTTTGACTAAAGTTTTGATAGCGTATTGTACTTAATGATTCAGTTACCAAAACTTGGTGTACTTAGAAACCTCAGTCATAAAGAGAAGAATAGAGCAGATGCAATCTGATTGTAGTTTTTGTGCCCAACTCTCTCCCTCTCTATCTTTCACTATATGTAGAAACATATACATGTACGGATATGCTTTTCATACACACACTATGTTTTCACGCAACAGATTCGGATTTCGTCAAATGGATAATCGCCCCCGAGTGTAATGAAGTAAAACTGACTTTCACGGCATTCAACGTGTACCAAGCGGTTTCACTAACGGTAAACGGCGTTAGCACACTCGGCTGTTGGTACGATGCCCTGGAAATCAGGACTACTAATGCAACGGAAGGGCAGTGGTATGTATATTACAATACTTTATTGTAATATAATTGTATTTGCTTATAATTATTAGACATGTTAGTCAAAAATCTGTTTTAGAGACTAAGAGAATTCATGTTTTAATGACTCCTACTTTCAAGTCTAACCTCATCTGATTCAGCCACATAATATTACCTAAAATCATATCTTAGTGGTCTTTAGCCACACATGTGCTTTGTTTTTTGAAAGTTTGTGAGAACTGAGCATCCACATCGATGACAGAAATTAACAGGTTCCATAATTTGGTGGTGCGCCGTGCAACAACGAGGTTCCTCCAGGGCGGCGGGCACTCGTTCCACTTTTCTCGTCGGGCAGTCTAATTGGCTGCAGTGCGGGACGTGTTGGCGATTGATGCGGAACATCGTCGTCAAGCCAGCTACGTCTCTCCTGTGTTGAAGGCTGTCGAGGTTCTCTTGATACTGCTGGGTCCTTCCTATGATTTTCTTCGCTCTTTCTTGTATTCTATGCAAGATGCAAGTTTCTGCGAAGCCCTTCTCGCCAAGCTTTCTACGTGACTTTTTTTTATCTATTTTATTTTTTCGTTATTCATCTATTTATTTGTTATTTATTTATTTTTATTCATCTATTTATTTATTTATTTATTCATTTATTTTTGTTGAATGTGATGCCCAGTACTTCAGTTTCTTCTTGTGTTCTTATTTTCTCTCGTTGAAGTGAACTTGGATATCACTGCTGTCCTCTTGACAACCATAAGCTGGGTCTTATTCGGGGCAAAGGACACCTGCCATTTCTCTCCCCAAGTCGATATTTGTGCGAGCCCGTCATTTATTTTTTCCATCCTGTTCCCTGGGCTCGTACCTAAAGGAGAGTGTTCCACCATCCGCAGATGCTTTGGTTTGGAGGTGGAACAAGTCATTAAGGAAGACATTCCACAGCACAGGGCCCAGCATACTTTCTTGAGGGACACCTACTTTGATGTCGTTGTCAGCAGTGTTTTCCACTGAGGACTACTCTCATTTCTCTGTTGAGTAGATATTTTTTTTTTCAAAGGACCAGGAGTTCCCCGTCTACTCCAAATGCTTTTAACTTACTTAACACACTTAGGTGCCTCTATGCTATGCTCTATGCACACTATGCTATGTCCAGAGCAAGAGCACAAGTGCGCTGTCCGCAGTCAAGTGCAGCTGACCAGTCTACAGTCATCTGTAACAGTAGGTCGGCAGCAGAGCGGTTCTTCTGAAAGCCACATTGCCGGGTAGACAGAAAATGACAGAAGGTGGTTTGTTAGGTGGGAGCATATTATTTTTTCAAGTATCTTGCTGATGATTGATAGTAAGGAGACTCTCTCTCTCTCTCTCATCTCCCTTCTCCCCTCCCTCCCTCCCTTCCCCCATTTCCCTCCTTCCCTTCCTTCCCCCATCTCCGTCCCTCTCTCACCCTCTTCCTCTCCCCTCAGGTTCTGTGGGACGGATATTTCGCCTGGCCAGGAGTTCCAGTCTGTTGGAGGAGAAATGATTCTTTATTTCAAAGTTGGGACAAATTTCAAAACCGGTTGGTCGGCTGACATCATCTTTGTTCCCATTCCTTCCTGCGCGCCTTCGGGAACAACTACCACCACGACTACAAGTAAAAGTACCAGCACCACCACGAGTACAAGCACAAGTACAAGTACTAGTACGATTACAACTACAAGTACAAGTAACAGTGCGTCTACAAGTACCACTACAAGAACGTCTACAACTACAAGTACATCTTCAACCAGAAGTACCACTACAACAACCACAGACACATCGACAACAACCACAAGCACATCGACAACAACCACAAGCACATCGACAACAACCACAGCCACATCGACAACATCAACATCAACAACTACAACAACCACAACCACAACGGCCTTGGTTGGTCAGTGTACCTCATACACAGAAAACGGACTGACTTATTTCATTTCTCCAAACTTCCCTGAATATTATCCACCAAACGCGTACTGTACCCTTTCAGGAATTACTGTAAGTTTAAGGCCAATTTTCCAGTGATAATGACATATGTGATGATGTTTATAATGACGATGATGAAGATAATAATAGCAATGATAATGATAATGATAATGATAATGGTAATTTTCAGGTCAAATTTCTAGTGATAATGACATGTAATGATAATAATAATGATGATAATAATAGCAATGATAACGATGATGATAATAGCAATAGTAATGATGATGGTGCTGATGATGATGATAATAATGGTGATAATATTAACGATAATATTGATGGTGATAATATTGATGATACCAGTGATGATAATTGTAATAAGTATACTAACGATAATGTTGATAATGATGATACTACTAATACCACATCTACCGCTACTAATGATAATGTTGATAATGATAATACTACTACAAATAATAATAGATATTATTTTTATTATTATTATAATGATCATGTTTTTATTTCTATTATTATTATTTATCATAATATCGTTTACTCTTGCAACGTATCAGTAAGCAACAGTTAATGATAGTAATGATAACAAGAACAATAACTTTGCCTTGTGTCGGTAGGATTTTGTTTTAAATAAAAAAAAACTAAAGTACAAAGTTATTTCTCTGTTATTTTAAATTAATTTTTCAAAAATCACTAAGTTTAATGGCTGAGACTTTAGGTAGTCTTGGCTAATTGTCAAATAATATCTTATTTATAATTAATATGATATTGATTCTGTGTTGTGATGCTGGCACTGTTCCTAATAAGCATAATTGTTTTATTATTAGCATTAGCATTATTTATCGGTATTATTATATTGCCATTATCATTATTATCAGTTTTATTATGCTGTCACTGTTGTTATGGGTATTACTGCTGCTACCATTATGATTTGAACTAATATTATTGTTAATATCATTGTCATCATAATCCCCATTATAACATCCCAAGTATTACTATTCCCATCATCAATATCATTCCCATCACTGTCATCATTCTTTTTATTATCAGTATCATCATCATCCTAGTTACCATCATTATCATCATCCCTGTTATCATTATCATCGTCATCACCATCGCAGTTATCATTATCATCATTATTATCATCCCCATTATCACTATTATCATTAGTATCACCATCATCGCCCTTCAGAATCCACTGTCCAAACACCACACCTTCTCCCCCGGCAGGAGGAGCTCGCCACAGTGAACTTATTCATCAGGGTTCTTCGGCTGCGTGCTGGCGACACCCTTGTGATCCAGAACCCTTACACGCCGCCACTAACGTGAGTCAAGACAATGCTATACTTTGAGCAATGGATTTCACTCTCTTGGTGCTTATGGCTGAGGCAAGACGTGGTGATTTAACTGGATATTAATAACCACACTTTTATGTGCTGGTGCGCAGTGGTAGCGTCTTGCTGACCTGTCATTCAAATC
>NC_051390.1:55631628-55661177 GCF_015228065.2 Penaeus monodon | reverse complement strand
AAAAATTTTGAAGGTTTTAAAAAAAAAATTAAAAAACCTTTTGGGCCCCACCCTTTTTATAAAGCTTTTTAAAATTGTTCGGGGTATTGGATAAAGGGCGCCCCTTCCCCCCTGTCCCCCCCACCGCCCCCCGAAACCCCTCCCCAGCCGCCGCCCCCCCCGGCCGCCGCCGCGTGCGGTTTTTATTTTCCCCCCGCGCGCACCGCGTCGGGTGATAAAGTGCGGCGCGTGCGGGAATAAGACCCCCTCGTCTGGGCTGCGGTAAACCCATTACAGGGGAGAAATATTCTCTGACCACGAAAAAGGCCCGGTGATAACGTAGGCGTTTACATGCGAATAATTTAATGTAACCGCCAAGTAAAAAGTTTTGTTAAAAAGGGTGAAAAATCGGCCCACGTGACGCTAAAAGTGACCACATTGGAGGAGGGGCCATTGGCGGTCCCCACATTTAGGGGGAAAAAGGTCCCGGGCTTCTCAGACTATGTACTTGTCTGCTGGAAATGTTCGGGGAAATTGTGAAAACGGCCCTTTTTATTTTCCAAAGGGGTCAAAATATTTTAAAACAAAATAAAAGGGAAATGCATAAAAATTTATGCAATATTTTGGTTATATTTTTTTAAAAAAGCACGTTACTCAGATTTGTTTTTTATAAAAATTTTTTAATTAGTTTTTTGCCGTAGGGGGGCAGATAATTTTAAATAATAAATCGATCATGTTTTTTTTTTTCAAAAGACAAAATATGTTAATTTTTTGGGGGTATTTTTTTTATTTCTTCTTTAATAAAAAGGGTTTAATAGTACTTTTATGCAAAAAAAAATACATATATTAAATACCTTTGGGAAAACCTTTTTTTGTCTTCAAGAATAAAAATTACACTTCTACAAAAGGGAAAATTTGAAAAAATACTAGAGGTAACGGCTCGGTTTACGGTTGTTAGTATTTATAACCCTTCTGAAAGCGTCTACTTTGGGCCCTTTATATACTCTACCGGATTTTCTTCGCCATGTTTCAATTTTGCTGAAATTTTTTATTTTCATCTCGTGTTTATCAATAAAAAAGGACTTTAATCGGGAGCGGGGCCCCCTTTTCCCTTTATTTAATTTATCCTCAGAGATTTTTAATCTTCGGTGTTGCTTTCATTTTTAAAGGCAGTCGTATATGGTCGGGTTTTTAGGTAAAACAAGATTTCAAAACCCCCAAAAACTTACAAATAAAATTAATTTTAAAGAAGGACAAAGAAAAAAACCCCAAGGGAACCCAACAAAAGACTAATGTAAAACCAAATTTAAAAACAAATCAAAAACCAAGGCCATACACGATAAAAAAAAACAAAAAAAAAAAGGAAATAAAAGATTTAGTAAAATTAAAATTGGGGGGGAAAAAAATACAAAAAAAAAAAAAAAAGGGGGTTTCTAGAAAAACTCACCGTTACGGGTTCGAAATTTTACTGAAGGAGGGGCAGCGTACATGACTAACCAATATAAAAAATATTACCTTAATATATTTTGACGTCCTCGGATGTTTCCGAGGTCGGGTTTCCCGCCTCACAATACAAAAAAAGAAAAATTAGAATAAAAATGAAAAAACAATTAAAATAGATAAAAAATCAAAAAAAAAAGTCTCCTTCTCTCTGATTTCGCTGAAGCCCTGGGGCCCGGTGGGGGTTTTCCCTTTTGCTATTTTTTTATACCCCTGCGGCCCCATTTTCCCCCCTGCGCAGGACATCAGCGCACAGAGGAAATTTTAAACCAAACGGGGCCTTTTTTCCCCCTTGCGCAAAACCATTTGCCGTGTTAACTTTTCTTTCCCTTTAAACAAAAATGTTTGAATTTCTTTGAAATTTTTGGGCATTTCCCTTTCCTAATTTTGATTCTGTTGCGAAATTCCCCGGGGGGAAACCCCCACGGCTACGGCCAGGGATTTTGGGGGGAAACCCCAAACCTAACTCGCAAAACCTTTATCAGAATCTGAATGCTCTCCGACAGAGGTGAAATCCCCGGAAGCCCGAAAATTTCGGGGCCTGCAAACCGTCGTATTTCGGTTTGCAAATTTTAAAAAAAAAATAATTGCGGGGGGAAAACAAAAAGCAAAACTTGAATGAATGAGGGAATTAAAAATTCTGACAAATTATCGCGGAAAAATGTTTGTACTATTTTTTTTGTGTATTGCAGTCATACGAGTAATTACCCTATTTTATATACTAGTAAAAGGGACAAAATTACTGTTTTAAAGTTTTTTTTTTATAAAATTTTTATGTTTTCTTCGAAAGGAACCCCCCAAAGTTTGATAGGGGCCCAATTATGATTATAATCACCTTTTTTTTACATCCTCGCGGTAAATACAGCTCGCGCTTAGCCGAGGGAAAGGGAGGAGGAAAAGCAGTTTTTTAAAGGAAAAACCGGAGGGGGGGCCCCCCCAAAACAAGATATGGTTTTTTGATAGGAGAACACCCCCGTGGGGTTTAGGGGAAACGGGGGGTGTGAAAAAACGATGTGCTACGAAGACCAACAACCGAGGTGACCCTTTCAAAAACTTTCTAGCTATTAGAAAATGGGGTTTACCTTGGTAAAAATGTTGGGAAGGGGGGGCGATTTTCAGGGGTAGATTTTCAAAAAACCCAGGCATTTTCTTCACAAAAGGGAACGAGAAAAGTATTTCCCTGGTGTCCTCTATTGTTCCCCCTCTTCCTCTTTTTCGCCCGTCCATTAATGGTCTTAGTATGTCGGGTTAAAGCCCTTATCTCGTGAAAGCAAGGTTTTCCCTGAACCTGCGGTGGTCGTCCTTTTATTTTGGAAATATTGCCGGAACATTGTCAAGTTTAGGAAGCATCTTTAGAAAATAAGACTTTAAAACCCAAACTAAACTTTTTTTTTAAAGATGATAGCAATGCTATAACTTTTTAACACCCCACATTTTTTAAAAAGCCCCGAAAAAATTTTCCTTTCATATACATATTTTTTAAACCACCCTTGTATTTGAAAAAAAAAGGGCATTTTGTTTTTTTTAAGTTATGAAAAAAAGTTTTTCCCCCGCCCTTATTAGAGGAATGCGAATATTTTTTTCTCCTAAACAAGTTTTTTCTTGTCTTTTAAAAATATTGTTCGGTTGCGGTTTTTTCCCCTTTAAAGGGATTGTGATTTTTCAACCCTACCTAAAATTACCTCCCAAAACGTATTTTGCTCGTCAAAATTACCCCTTACTCCCATGTAAAAAAAGGAATATCTAATTGTAGACACATAACAAAAAGCACCGTTTTTTTTTAATATTTTGCAAAGAACTTTTGTTTAAAGAAATATGATTAAAATTGTTGATAAACTGGGGTTTAAGAAAAGAAAAAAAAAAAAAAACGCATCAAACTTTATCTTTTGGGAAAAATCAAAAATGCTGTCTGTAAGACCATCCATCGAGGGTGTCACGTATATATATATTTTATTTTTTTTTTTTACAAAACAGGGGTAAACTTTACCCTTTTTGGTCAAAAAACCCCTGCTTTAGGCGAATTTGACTTGGGCGGGGGCCCCAATACACGTAAAATTTAAAAAACCCTTTATAACATGGGAGTTATTTTTATTTTCCCCTTTTTTTTTCATATCTTAAAAAAAGTTCTTTTTTTTGATAAAGCCATAGTTTGCTAAAAAGGGGAAAAAATAATCAAGTAAAACCTTCTTTTTTGCTTTTTTGAAGATGAAATAGTTCCCCGGGGTTTTTTAAAACAGTTTTGGTCACTGAAAGAAAAATAGGGGCTGGTGAAAAATTTGGGTGAAAAATTTTAACAAAAAACCGGTGTTTTTTTCTTTTGGCAGCTTGATTTTAAAAGTTATTCAGAAAAATTTGAAGGGGGTCGAGTAGAAATTTTTTTCAGTGTCGACTTAAAGTTTTTTTTTCTCTTTGAAATTTTTAAGAAAATTTTAATGAAAATGTATTATTTGAAAAGGGAGCCCGAATGCACTTTTCCCCGTAATTTTTAAACCCCCGAAAGCCCGAGTTTTATTCAGTGCCTGCGTAAAAATTTTTCTCTCTTTGAAAAGGGAGTTTTTAAGAAAAATAGCAGGGTTCAAAAATCCTCGCTTTAAAAAAAAATTTTTGTGTGTTTTATCCTTCACGAACAATTATAAAAGCTTTATAAAAGGATGGGGCAAAAAGGGGAAAAAATTTTTTTTACCTTTATTTTTTTATATTTTCCCTAAAAGTTCTTTGGTTTTTATAAAGAGTTCAGTTTTCCCAAAAGGGGATATGTGTTTTAAAAATTAGTCAAAACCTTCTTTTTTAAAAATTGTGTTTGGTTTTTTTAAAGATAGAAAAAGTTTTCATGGGTTTTTTACGTTTTCACTACTACAGCAACTAATGACCTAGTGGGGAAATTAAAGGTGAAAGGGTGTTAAGACTGCCAGTGTTTTTTTTCATTTGGCATGCTTTGTATATTAAGGGTTTTTCAGGAAAAAATTGGGGAAAAGGTCGAGTAGCAGTTTTTTTTTCAGTGTTTAACGAAAAAATATTTTTCTTTTGTAAGGGTTTTAAAAAATATAGCGGTATTACTTAAAAAGTGGGGCCTAAAAAGCGCAAAAAAATATTTTTTCCCCTTGGGATCGTTTTTTTTTTCTTCCTATATAGTTTAACCGGGGGACTATAGAAAAATTTTGAGGAGGGGGAGTAAAATTCTGAAGAACCCAGTCCAAATTCTTGCTTTTATTCGTCTTTTTTGATTTCATATTTTAAAAAGGAGGATGTATTTTTATGCGACCTCTTATGGGAGGATACGCTCGTTTGTATTAGTTTTTTAAAATTGGGCCTTTAAAGGGAAAAAAAAAAAATTTTTTCCTAAATTGCGTTTTAGTTGTTAAAAAAATCGAGAAATGCGGCAGGAACATTTTTGGAAAAAAAAACCGGGATTGTCCCGTGAGGTTAATTTTGCCCAAAAAATAGCCCCAGTCAAAACATTTGGGGGGGTGGGGGAGCTAGTTGGTAGATAATTGGGTGTTCCCGGCCATAAAATGAGGAAAGGGGGCCCATTTTTTTATCTGGGGTGATCCTTTTAAAAAAAACAAATTTAAAGCTTTTGAAATAGAAACAAAAAAAACGTTTAAAAGGAATAACCTGTTAGTTTTATAAGTTATGAAAGGGCAAAAAATATGAAAATTTGGGGGTTGCATTTTCATTTACACAAAAACTTTAAGGGGCCCGTTATTTGGTTATGCCCCCTTTGGGCGTGTTTTTTGTGTAAGTTTTTAGTTTATAATAAAGGCCTATTGAGTTTCCTAAAAGGGATAGGAAAGGTGGGGGGGGGAGTATTGGAGGGGGGGTCGTCACGACAACTGACACGGGCTTCAATTGATCGTGGGCCCCGCTCATTAGGGGGTTTTAGGTGTGATCACTCGCCTGAAAACTTCATTTCAAGGGGTTTATTATCTCCCTTTAAAAGAATTTTGACTGGGGATTTGTTTTTTTTGCTTCTTTTTCTTATTTATTGCTTTATAAGGGGATGGAGGAAAAGGGGAAAGGGGGGGTAGGGAAAGGTAAGGAAGGTCAAGTTTTCGGGTCAAAACCTTGAATTTGTCCTCACCTGGGCCTTTTTCTATCCCTCCTCGTTTTTGGGGTTTTTCCCCTTCGCGGTTTTTTCTTATTGGTTATGGGGGGATATCCCCTCGTCTGTAAACGGTCATTTTTCAAGTCCCGGGTTTAAAAATTCAAAAAATGTTTAAAAATTGGGCAGGGTTTGTGACGCTAGTTGGGAGATAATTAGGTGTTCCCCGGGGTAAATACGGGGGGGGAAAACCCTCTTTGGGCCTGGTGTGTCCCCAAAAACCCCATTAATGCTCTATAAATTTGGGTTAAAAACCCCGCTTTTTCAATCATTGGGTAAAAAAGGCCCTTTTGTTTTTTAAGTATGAAAAGTGCAAAGGTTTTGAAATAAGGGGTTTTTGCATTACATTTACACAGAAAAATTTTAAACCCCGTTATTTTTGTAATCGCCTCTTAGGAAATTAAAGTTTTGTGTAAGGGTTGAAGTCATAATAAAGTACAAAAAATTTATGATTTCCCTTTTCCCTAAAATAAAAATTTTTTTTAAAGAAAATGTTCCTTTGGGTGTAAAATGACTAGTATAACATGTTTAAAAAATGTGACCCCTTTTCCCCCCACTCCCCCTTAACCCCCCTTCCCCCCCAAAAAAATATCAATTGTTGCCCGCATGGAAAATTGCTGCCAGTGGGTTTTTTTTAAAGCCCGGTTTAGTCGTTGGGGATTTAAAATGAGTGACAATACGCCAGGAAGAAAAAAAGATATTCAAGGAGAAACCCCCTACACACTATTGCTACGCCCGTGGGTCTTTTTCTCTGGAAACATGGTTAAAATGAAAAGGATGACCAGGCATGTTTTAAAATGAAGGGCCTGGGCAAACATGATGCAAATGGGTTTTGAGCGGAGGAAACGGAGGAACCCAACGGGAGAGACGGAGTTGGGTGCTTTCTCCTGTGAAACCTTGTTTGCCTTTTGACCTGATATACTTTTTGATGCCCTTTTATAAGCTGTATTTTGCAATGTACCATATTGGTTTTTCCCCCCGTATGTGCCCATAGAAAAAATGTACGGGTAAATAAATTGTGTAAATAAAGGAAAAACTTTCCCCTTTTTTGTTTATTTCGTTTCCCTGCCTCGCCACTTGGGCCTTTTTTCCCCTTGTGGTGTTCTGGGGGAAACCCCTTTGGGGCTCGGTGCCTCTTGGAGCTGTTAAATGTTCAAGACCCTGTGGATAGCACCCCCCTCTGCCCCAGCCTCCTTGTGTTTGGTAGCAGAGGCCCAGGCGGTCGGCGTAACAAAATAATAAATCATCACCACCCGGAGATATAAACACAATTTTAAGAAAAAGGGGGTTAAAATTCCCTAATCCACTGGTGATAAAAACTTTTCATTTTTTTTAAAGGGGGGACACCCATTTGGGAAAAAAAGGGAAATTTTCCCTTCCCGACAAACTCTAAAACCCATCGCTATGAGGGGCCCGACACATGCCTTCAAACACCCAAGACTGCCACCGGTGAAATGATCTATTTCCCAAAATTTTTTCTCATCATTTTACCAATAGCGAGAAAACGTTAGATAAAAGAATAAACCAGTGATATATTCTCTTAGCAAAAACAGAAAAATGCTTTGCAGGGGGAGGGGGGGGATGGTGAAAATTAGAGAACCCCCTTGGGCAAGCACGCGTTCTCCTTTCCCCATCTCCTACACCATATACGGGTGGAGGAGGAAAGATTTATCATTTTGGTATTCAAACCCTTTGAATATTTTCGTGTATACGGGGTGTGTTGTTTGTGGCCCAGCACATTGTATAGTGTTTTAAAACCCTCAAAAAATTAAAAAAATATATTTTAAAAACGAGTTTTTAAAAATCCTTTTTCCCCTTAATTTTAATTCTTTCTTTGGTCCCGGGGAGAGAGGAGCAGTAATTATTTCCCGGGCATTTGCAGGGCCTTGTGGACCAAATTTTTCATTATTTTGGGCAGTTTCATTTATTGGAAAAGGGCGGTTTTCCCCCGTTGTAACAGAAATCAATTATCGATCTCGGTACAATTTTTTAAAAAGGTGAATATTGCGGTTTTAATGGGAGGACCATGGGCGATCCCCTTGTAGCACCGTGTGTGTTTTAAACATCACTGCCTATGGGTTCATAGGCAGAAGTCGTTTTCGGTTACGGATATTGATTTGTTAAACACTTTCAGGGGGTCATCTTTCTGTTATGATGACCATTTTTCAAACCGTAATTGAGTGTGGGTAGCCATCGTAGCTTTTGGTTTAGTGATTACCCCCGGGGGGGCCCCTGTGTCATTAACCTGCTTTCACCCCTGACAAAGGGTTTTTTGGTTCGCTTTTTCATTGATCTATGGACCTGTCACCCCGCATTGGAGGGGGTCCTCGTCTGTACTCACTGGTATTGGGGGAAAGAAATTTTGGGCGGAAAATTTATTAGTTAATAAATTGCAGTGGTTATCCCCTTTTGTTAAAGATGCAACCCCTTTTAACCCTTTAAGGGGGGTGGGTGTTTCCATCTTAGTAATTGGTGGTTTCCTGTGACTACTGTAGTCCATTAACCTGCTTTCCCCTCCGAAAAGGGGGGTGGTTAAAGCGGGGGGATCATTTATTATGTACCTGTCACCCGTATTTTGGGGGGATCCTCGTTGTTGCACCTAAATTTTTTCATTATTTCTTTTGATGCGTCAGTCCCAGCATAAAAAAGCACATTACTTACGGGAAAAGAAATTTTCGGGGGAGAATTTGAAAAAATTTATTCTTAAAAGTTTTCTTGAATCCAAACAATATTGTTACGAGCATCTTTTCCTCCTATATAGTTAGCTGGGCTTAGACAATTTCGAGGAGGGGAGTAAAATGCGAGAATAGTACTTTGGTTGATTCGTCTTTTTTGATATCATCATAAAACGGAGGTGTATGTTATGCGGAATATGGAGGAACCTCGTCTGTATATAGTTACACATATGCCTTAAGAAAACTAATATATTTCCTATTTCATGTAGATGTAAAACATGAGAAATGGGCATTTAGGAAAAATACTGCATTGTCCCTTGAGGTTAATTAGCAAAATATAGCTGAGTCAACATGTGGGACAGGTGGTGATGCTAGTTGGAGATTAGGCGTCAGCGAAAATGAGGGAAAACGTTTTTACTGGGTAGATACCGTGAAAAACATATTCCCAAATGAATCAAACAACGTAATAGGTAATTAACTTTAGTTTTATAAGTATGAAAGGGGCAAACATAGAAAAAAATTGGTTATGGCATACATTTACACAGAAACTTTAAGCCTGTTTTGGGCTATCGCCTCTTAGGACGGTGTTTGTGTAAGTTTGAGTCATTAAAGCAAATAGTGAAAACATATGGGGGAGGAGGGGGAGTAATAGGTGGGGATCAGCGGCAACTGACATGGGTATATATACGGTCACGCTATTAGCTATATGAATGCTTAAAAACCAGGCAGAGCTGTAAAAATCCCTAGAAGGATTGTGAATGGTGATTTGTTTTTGCTTCTTTTCACATTAGCTTTATATGGGTAGGGAATGTGGGACAGGGGCGGAGAAATAAGGAAGGTCACTTTTCGTAAACTGAATTTGGTCTTGGGTGATTCTATTCTGTTTAGGTGTCCCTTCGCGATTTCTTAATAGTTATGCAGGAATGCTGCATGGTATAAGCCATTGTAGGCAGTTACAAGGTTCAAACCCTCTTACATACATATTGCTAGCAGGGTACGCTTGCGAAACATGTGTTAAATGAAAGGTGACTTTAGCATGGTAAATGAAGGGATGGGAAACATATGCAACTGGCTGTAGCAGGACATGAACAACAGGAGAGCGGATTTGGGTTCGCTCCTGGGAGCTTGTTGTGTGCTGAGAGTCTGATATACTTGTATGCACTTTATGATCCTTTTCAATTAACCATATTTTTTTATTGATGAAATGTCGGGTAAAAACTTGTGTAAATAAAAGATGAGGCCTTTTTGGGCCCCTCCCCCACTGGCCTTCCACCTCTTGTCAATGTTGCCGCAGGGTATGTGCTCGGTGCCTCGGAGCGTTCGTGTCCGACCGGGGAACAGCAGCCGTTGCCTACCGCCTGGGAAGCAAAAAAGAGACGATGGCGGTCCTACACAATATAATAAATCATCACCACCTGGAGATATAAAACGCAATGAAGAAAACGGGTTAATTTCCGTAATCCACTGGTGATAGACTGTCATTTAAGAGGAGGACACGATCGAGACAAAAGAATTATCTTCCAGACAGCTCAAACCCTATCGCTACATAGATGGTCCTGACACATGCACTATCAAACACCACAAGAGCTGCCACCGGTGAAGATGATCTATCCAATATTTTCTCATCATTCACCAATAGCGAGAAATCGTTAGCATAACACAGAATAGAACCAGTGATATATTCTCTTAGCAAAAACAGAACATGCTTTGCAGAGGAGAGGAGGGGTGATGGTGACATTAGAGACAATTGTGCAAGCACGAGTTCTCCTTCCACATCTCCTACACCATATACGGGTGAGGAGGAAAGATTTATCATTTTGGTATTCACCTTAGCAATATTTGCGTGTATACGTGTGTGTGTGTGTGTGTGTGTGCGAGTCACATTTGTGTTATAGGGTGTTTATACAATCAAAAATAAAAGCATATATTGTATAACGAGTTTTTATAATCCTTTCCACTTATTTATTCTATCTCTGACGTGAGAGAGGAGCAGTTAATACGGTCTTACAGACCTGTTGACCAATTATCATGATTTTGACAGTTCAGTCATTGAGAGACGGTTTCCTGTCTGTAACAGAATCATTATCGATCTCGGTACAAGTTAACATGGTGAATATTGACGGTTGTACCATGGGAGACCATGGGCGGATCTTCGTAGCACCTGCTCGTGTGTTAAACATCACTGCCTATGGGTTCATAGGCAGAAGTCGTTTTCGGTTACGGATATTGATTAGTTAATCACTTTCAGTGGTCATCTTTCTGTTTGATGACCATTTCACCGTTAAGTGAGTGTGCAGCCTCGTAGTAGGTTTAGTGATTACCCCGGACCGCTGTAGTCATTACTGCTTTCACTTCGACAAGTTTGTGGTTCGACTTGATCATTGTCTATGTCAACTGTCACCTGCATGGAGGGGATCCTGTCTGTACACATGCTATGCATGATTTCGGTTGCGGATATTATTATAATCATTGCAGGGTTATCTTTTTTAATATGCAACATTTCAACCGTAAGTGTGTGTGTTACCATCTTAGCTAAGTCTAGTGGTACCTCGTGACTACTGTATATAACTGCTTCACTCTCGACTAGGTTGCGTGGTTACGCGGTGATCATATCTATGTCACCTTCACCTGTATGGGGGGATCCTCTCTGACCTCATTAGTTCATATTTCTCTATGATGCGTCATGTACGAGCATAAATGCACATGTGAAAGTACTGTTAAGATTTCCGGTATTGATTAGTTGTTGTGGCCATGGTTGGTTGCGTTGTGTTGCGAAAAGGTCCTGGTTACTCACGGTCACGACCACTTTCACATTCATTACGTTAATGTGCGGATTGTGTCCCGCTTCATCTACTTACACTGATTGTATTACATTGGGGAGATATATATTAAATATATTATATAATAATGTATGTATACACACACACACAAAAACCACCACACACACACACAACACATCACGTGTTATATATATATATATATATATATATATATACTTCAATAGGTATAATATATTAGGCATAATTAATCGTGTGTGAGAAGTGGCAGACTCTGTCTGAGGAAAATTTACCACACACACACACACTATACATATATGTATATATATATAGATATATATATATACTATATAATATTTATATTGTGGTCCAAGTAGAGGATGGACTCCGAAGTAAGTCCCGATCATTTCCTCGCCGCGGCAGTCGTAAAAATGCCTGGCGTTCCGACTGCTGGCTCGAGCCCCACACTCACGGCGAAAAAAAACGACATACCGCTTTTAGAAGTCAAACACAGATGTCGTAGGGGAGGTCACCACCGTGACAAAAGTGTTGGCACGCCGAACCGCGGTTGATTAGGAAGGGCATCCAATCAGGCAAGGATGGTACTGCCAAATAACGTCTCAATAGTGAATTAAAAGAGGCCTAGAACCTGCAGTGGATTACGTGGCTATTGAACAAACAAACAAACAAAAATATATATGCATACATACACACATCCACATACACATACTGTAAGTGGGAGTCACCGCCGTGACAAAATGCTAGCACGGCCGAACGCGGTTCATTATTTATAGGCTCCAAAAAGGTGGTACTTCCAAATCGTCTCTGTAATTGTGAGAGGCCTGTCACTTCAAAGATGGATTGGAACACAGTCCACTCTCTCTCTCACTCACTCTCATCTCTGTATTCTTCTTTTGTTATCATAAATGATGTTATCTTATTCTATTTTTTGAATTTCATTTACATTGTCCCGTTTCTCCTTTCAAAAAGTGGTGTCTTTTGCCTAACATTTCGGGAGAGTGCACCACTGATATTATGAAATGTTTATCATGTTTGCTGTTTTTTTAAAAGGGCCGTAAATGTCCACTGTTCTCCATGTTGGTGATAAAATGGATGACCAACTATATGGTAATAGTGTATATCTTTGTGTGGTATAAATCTTGCCGTGCATTATTCTATATAGTTATGTAATATGATATATATGTTTTAACATATAATATTTTCATTTAAAATCTGGTGCAATACATACATATATCATATACATATATATATATATATATGATATTATATATATATATATATTATATATATAATATATATATATATACACATATTTGTGTGTTGTTTTTAAGGTTTAAGAAAAACACTCTTCAATATGATTAATTAGATAAAATACATCTGTACTAATTCATCAGATAAATACCTTGCATTTCCGAAGCAACTTTAACTGTGTGTGTACAACTGCGTGAGCATAATTAGTCTCGAAACCTGGGAAAAGCGGCCATCACCTCGAAATTTCAAACCCAATTGATGTAACTATCGAACCAATAAGAAACATTAGCCTTTCACTTAGAATAAATTTTCCGTCCTCTTCTCTTCTCATTTTGCCTTCGCCTCCTTCACTCTTTTACTCCCTTTTCCTTTGTTTTGTTTTTTCCTTTCCCTTATTTCTCCCTAGTTTTCTTCCAGTCCCCCTCTTCTGCTCTAAAGTTTTTAGTCTGTCATTATTCCCTCTGTTCTCTCCCCTCTCTTAGTTCCCCCGTCCCTCTTCTCTCCTTCCCCCACCTCATTTCTCCCCCCTCTCCTCCTTCACTCTCTTTCCCCCCTTCTCTTCTCCTCCTTCCCCTTTCTCTAAACCTCCCTCTACATCAGCCTGAAGCCCCTGCTCCTCCTCTTGCCGGAGAAGAAGATCCTGATGAGGTTCGAGTCCGAAGTGACGTTCGGCGGGAGTGAGAAGCCATTGAAGGAGAGGACAGAGCCAGGGGTGTAGTAAAGGTCGGTGGTTGGGTTTACAGCCACGAAGTTCTGAGCGTAGGTTCCCAGGCGCATGTGGGTGAAGGTTTACTGAACTGTATTGCCAAACTGACGCCTAGGAATGAAGTGGAGAAAAGGTTTAATACAGGTTATTCGTAGTTGTGGGTCTCAGTGGTTTCAGTGGGCTAAGACTGCTTGTTTGTATGTATGTTTGTCAGTTGTAACCTTTTGGTGTCCTCGGGAATGAGGGCCTATTCCTAGCACACAGGAGTAGGTATCGATCTATAGTACCTACAAGTCGAGGCTATACGTCATTCGACATTCGCCACCTATCATACCACCATTTATAATGAAGACAGTAGCAGATCTACAGGGGTGCATGATGCGGGGCTGCTTTCCACTGCTGCAGTCGCTCTTCTTTCCCTAGCTGCCCATCCCTCAGACGTTTAGATCTTTAAAAAGATATATGTCTTCCTTCTTAAGGTAAATAACCTATTCAGAAACCACACGAATTGGGGAATCCCACATGACACCACATCACTATAGCAAAACTAAAACCCATTGCTGTTTTATGAATATTTCTAGATTCGCCAGTGATTGGAATTTATATTGCTTATTGCACTTGATTATCTCGCAATCTCGAGTAACCTTATCTTAACAAAAATACATAACCCCCCCCCCAGAAAAAAATGTACACTTATAAACACGATCAAAATGCTTAATCCTTCCAAGTAAATGGTAAATAAGTGTCAACACTTACCATGATTTTCCATTCACAGTACTTCTTCTCGGGTGCCTGCGGGGGAACCTCGGCGACGTGATGACTCCCCCGGGGCTGGCGGAGAGGACCTGGGGAGGGAAGCCCGTGAAAGGTGGCTGGACCGCGCGACAGGAACTTATTTTGTTTGATCATATTCACTGCATGAGTATATATTTTGCTACGCACGTAAATGCAGCGGGGTGTGTGTGTGTTGTATGTGTTTGTGTGTGTGTGTTTATATATATATTATATATATATATATATATATATATATATATATATAACAATTTGTTTGTAGTGTGTGTGGGGTTATTATATATATATATATATATATATATATATATATTATATAGATATATACATATATATATTATATCATATATATATATATATATATATATATATATAATATGAATATTATGCACATAATACATACATACAATGTACATATATATATTCATATATATTTATATACATACATCCCACAACACCAACACACACCACACACACCCCCACACAACACACACACAAACACACCACACATTAAATGGGTGACTCTGATCCAGACAATTCATAGATCACAGCAAAAAAGTACTCTTGGTATCGTCTCTTCCTTGGGCTTAATATGTGATTTATACTTATGATAATATGTTATTTATAGCTTCATGTATATTTTATTACAAGATCTACATAAATTTTTGTTTAACATAGAAGAATAGAAAGTACAGTCCCGTGTTACTTGTTCCACTAATTGAGTTGGGCAGACGAAGACGTCCTGAGCGAATAGTCATCAAACTTACTTGTGGCAAGAGGAGTCCTTGGTTGAACTGTGCATGGAAACCTTCATATCACAGCTTTGAACGTGAAGTAGCGAGAATGTCCTATGTGTTGTATATGCTTTTTCTCCCCACGGTGTTAAGGAGAGATACACAGAGCATCGAAAACCAAACTCTGGGATTGGAAGAAATTATGGTGTGGGAATGTGCTGGTATTGGAGTTGGGTGTGTGTATTGTGTTGTGTTGTGTTGTGTGGTGTGTTGTACGTACATGCACCTACATGCATTTGTAATGTTTTTAAATAGCGAGTGTGTGGAGTATTTGGATGTACAGTATAATATAATTATGATATACAATATGTTATTCTATTTTTACAGTGGTTATTATATGTTTGGTGTGACAGGCTATCTGTTTGCTTCTAATTACCCCATGTGTGCAAGGGAATGGCACGGTTTACCATCCATTGGCGGCGCAGGATTTGATGCAGGTCAGCAAGAACGTACCAAAATGCGCACCCAGCACATAAAAGCGTGTGGTTGTTTATTATATCCAGTTAAATCACCACGTCTTGCCTCGCCATAAGCCCAGAGAGTGAAATCATTGCTCAAAGTATAGCATTGCTGACTCACGTTATGCCCGGCGTGTAAGGTTCGATCACAAGGGTGTCGCCAGCAACGCAGCCGAAGAACCCTGATGAATAAGTTCACTGTGCGAGCTCCTCTGCCGGGGGAAAGGTTGGTGTTTGGACAGTGGATTCTGAAGGGCGATGATGGTGATACTAATGATAATAGTGATAATGGGGATGATAATAATGATGATAATGATAACTGCGATGGTGATAACGATGATAATGATAACAGGGATGATGATAATGATGGTAACTAGGATGATGATGATAATGATACTAATAATAACAGAGATGATGACGATACTGATAATAAAAAGAATGATGACAGTGATGGGAATGATATTGATGATGGGGTAATACTTGGAATGTATATAATGGGATTATGATGACAATGATTTTAAACAATAATATTAGTTCAAATCATAATGGTAGCAGCAGAAATACCCATAACAAAGGTGAAGCATAATAAAACTGATAATAATGTAATGGCATATAATAATACCGATAAATAATGCTAATGCTAATATAAAACAATTATGCTTATTAGGAACAGTGCCAGCATCACAACACAGAATCAATATCATATTAATTATAAATAAGATATTATTTGACAATTAGCCAAGACTACCTAAAGTCTCAGCCATTAAACTTAGTGATTTTTGAAAAATTAATTTAAAATAACAGAGAAATAACTTTGTACTTTAGTTTTTTTTTATTTAAAACAAAATCCTACCGACACAATGCAAAGTTTGTTCTTGTTATCATTACTATCATTAACTGTTGCTTACTGATACGTTGCAAGAGTAAACGATATTATGATAAATAATAATAATAGAAATAAAAACATGATCATTATAATAATAATAAAAATAATATCTATTATTATTTGTAGTAGTATTATCATTATCAACATTATCATTAGTAGCGGTAGATGTGGTATTAGTAGTATCATCATTATCAACATTATCGTTAGTATACTTATTACAATTATCATCACTGGTATCATCAATATTATCACCATCAATATTATCGTTAATATTATCACCATTATTATCATCATCACAGCACCATCATCATTACTATTGCTATTATCATTATCATTATCATTGCTATTATTATCTTCATTCATTATAAACATCATCACATATGTCATTATCACTGGAAATTAGCCTAAACTTACAGTAATTCACTGAAAGGTACAGTACCGTTATGTGGCTAATATTCAGGAATTTGAGAAATGAAATAAGTCAGTCCGTTTCTGTGTATGAGCTACACTGACCAACAAGCCGTTGTGGTTGTGGTTGTTGTAGTTGTTGATGTTGATGTTGTCGATGTGGCTGTGGTTGTTGTCGATGTGCTTGTGGTTGTTGTCGATGTGCTTGTGGTTGTTGTCGATGTGTCTGTGGTTGTTGTCGATGTGCTTGTGGTTGTTGTCGATGTGCTTGTGGTTGTTGTCGATGTGTCTGTGGTTGTTGTAGTGGTACTTCTGGTTGAAGATGTACTTGTAGTTGTAGACGTTCTTGTAGTGGCACTTGTAGACGCACTGTTACTTGTACTTGTAGTTGTAATCGTACTAGTACTTGTACTTGTGCTTGTACTCGTGGTGGTGCTGGTACTTTTACTTGTAGTCGTGGTGGTAGTTGTTCCCGAAGGCGCGCAGGAAGGAATGGGAACAAAGATGATGTCAGCCGACCAACCGGGTTTTGAAATTTGTCCCAACTTTGAAATAAAGAATCATTCTCCTCCAACAGACTGGAATCCTGGCCAGGCGAAATATCGTCCACAGAACCTGAGGGGAGAGGAAGAGGGTGAGAGAGGGGAGGGGATGGGGGAAGGGAGGGGGGAGGAGAAAGGGGAAGGGGAGGGAGGGAGAGAGGGAAGGGAGATGAGAGAGAGAGGAGAGAGTCTCCTTACTATCAATCATCAGCAAGATACTTGAAAAAATAATATGCTCCCACCTAACAAACCACCTTCTGTCATTTTCTGTCTACCCGGCAATGTGGCTTTCAGAAGAACCGCTCTGCTGCCGACCTACTGTTACAGATGACTGTAGACTGGTCAGCTGCACTTGACTGCGGACAGCGCACTTGTGTTCTTGCTCTGGACATAGCATAGTGTGCATAGAGCATAGCATAGAGGCACCTAAGTGTGTTAAGTAAGTTAAAAGCATTTGGAGTAGACGGGGAACTCCTGGTCCTTTGAAAAAAAAAATATCTACTCAACAGAGAAATGAGAGTAGTCCTCAGTGGAAAACACTGCTGACAACGACATCAAAGTAGGTGTCCCTCAAGAAAGTATGCTGGGCCCTGTGCTGTGGAATGTCTTCCTTAATGACTTGTTCCACCTCCAAACCAAAGCATCTGCGGATGGTGGAACACTCTCCTTTAGGTACGAGCCCAGGGAACAGGATGGAAAAAATAAATGACGGGCTCGCACAAATATCGACTTGGGGAGAGAAATGGCAGGTGTCCTTTGCCCCGAATAAGACCCAGCTTATGGTTGTCAAGAGGACAAGCAGTGATATCCAAGTTCACTTCAACGAGAGAAAAATAAGAACACAAGAAGAAACTGAAGTACTGGGCATCACATTCAACAAAAATAAATGAATAAATAAATAAATAAATAGATGAATAAAAATAAATAAATAACAAAAATAAATAGATGAATAACGAAAAAATAAAATAGATAAAAAAAAGTCACGTAGAAAGCTTGGCGAGAAGGGCTTCGCAGAAACTTGCATCTTGCATAGAATACAAGAAAGAGCGAAGAAAATCATAGGAAGGACCCAGCAGTATCAAGAGAACCTCGACAGCCTTCAACACAGGAGAGACGTAGCTGGCTTGACGACGATGTTCCGCATCAATCGCCAACACGTCCCGCACTGCAGCCAATTAGACTGCCCGACGAGAAAAGTGGAACGAGTGCCCGCCGCCCTGGAGGAACCTCGTTGTTGCACGGCGCACCACCAAATTATGGAATCTGTTAATTTCTGTCATCGATGTGGATGCTCAGTTCTCACAAACTTTCAAAAAACAAAGCACATGTGTGGCTAAAGACCACTAAGATATGATTTTAGGTAATATTATGTGGCTGAATCAGATGAGGTTAGACTTGAAAGTAGGAGTCATTAAACATGAATTCTCTTAGTCTCTAAAACAGATTTTTGACTAACATGTCTAATAATTATAAGCAAATACAATTATATTACAATAAAGTATTGTAATATACATACCACTGGGCCCCTTTCCGTTGCATTAGTAGTCCTGATTTCCAGGGCATCGTACCAACAGCCGAGTGTGCTAACGCCGTTTACCGTTAGTGAAACCGCTTGGTACACGTTGAATGCCGTGAAAGTCAGTTTTACTTCATTACACTCGGGGGCGATTATCCATTTGACGAAATCCGAATCTGTTGCGTGAAAACATAGTGTGTGTATGAAAAGCATATCCGTACATGTATATGTTTCTACATATAGTGAAAGATAGAGAGGGAGAGAGTTGGGCACAAAAACTACAATCAGATTGCATCTGCTCTATTCTTCTCTTTATGACTGAGGTTTCTAAGTACACCAAGTTTTGGTAACTGAATCATTAAGTACAATACGCTATCAAAACTTTAGTCAAAGTTATTTTGCAATTCTCGAAAAGCCAAGTAACGAGACAATTGTTTATTATGGCATATGTGTTTCAATCCTTGGGCATTACAGCGCGTCTCCCTGAAGAGATAGAGTTTCATATCTTTCGTATTTCACTTGTCAGTTGATTATATGGATATCAGAGACTAATACAAGTGTTCCCAACCTGGCTGACATGGATGCCCAGGGATACATTTGCACTATTTCAAAAGGGGCATAGAGTATATGTATGTTGCACTTACTATTCAGATATATTCATCAACAAGATTTTGCAAATCCACATTTTTAGTGTTGTTGGGGACTATGGGGTAATTAAATTATCAAAACACCTGAACTTTATCTTCATAGTGTAGTTGTTAATTTTCTCCCTTGTATTAATGAAACAGGCTTAAGCATCTCATTAATATTAGTACACGTATTTAGTTATTAGTATGTCATTTCTTGGACTTTCACTTATTAGTCATGCCCAGTGTGCTTAACAGATATCAAGATATTCCATAAATTCGCTTGGTTCACTTTCTTAATTTTATCAGTAGTAAAAAGCTCTTAAGAATCATCAACACACGGAGTTAATAAGGAAATATTGTTGGATCAATATAGTTTTATACATTTTTGATCCTTAAGTTGAAGGAAAACTGTCAGAACATCCAAATAGGTGCAAATAAACACAGCTTAAGAAGGACATTTTCTGATTTATATTATCTTCGAATGGAAAGAAAGTATAAAAACACACACACAAATAATAAAAAAAAAAAACATACCACTATGGCTAGAGAGTAATGAACTGAGACTGTATAACAATACTTACCATGAGGGAAAGCATTAGGATAGTTCACGGTTGAAATAGTTTTCTCAACGGTGACGATCTCAGTATTGAAATATAGGATAGCATCTGAAGAATATATAAATTTTGTTAAAATGGTATCATGCTTTAACATGTGTGACTTTTACAGTGTCTCTTGAATATTTGTTAGGAGCGCATCGCAAAAGTTCTGTTCATAAAGCAAAGTATTCAAAGAGTAGTATTAATGATAATCTAAAGTCATGAAAGTTCATCTATAATGAACGTGACTGTCTGTGAAATAAAACCAAATAAAATATTCCATTTGTGAGATAAGACATTAACAGATGACAATCTGTGTGAGACCAAACATAAGGAAGTTATCAGTGCAAATACAGATCGAAAAGAGAAACCAACCATTATAGAGTGTATTAACAGTCTCGCAGTTGCTCCCTGAAGTTCCATCAGGACACACACAAGTGCAGTCACTTCCTAAATAACCATTATTCTGACAGGGATCACTAGCTAGTCCGCAAGAGATGAGGAGTTTATCTGTACAGCCATACATGGTGTTTACTATGAGCTTGTCCATGTGGGAGAGGCCTTCGCGCTGGCCAATTTCAGCTTGGAACCTCGGGTCTTTGGTCACGATGGTATTGCGGCTGTTCAGAGAGAAGCCCTGTGGAAAAGAATCAGAAGAAAGGATTATATCAAGAAATATGAAGAACACACATGTTGGAACCTCGAATGCTGGACCCAGTCTTGTAGAAGTCTTAAACTTGGCCTTACAGATCGTGACCTCTCTCTCTCTCTACACACACAGACGTGTATATATATATATATATATATATATATATATATATATATATATATATATATATGTATGTATGTATGTATATACACATATTTATGCACATCCACATACGCACACACATATAAAACAATCAGAACTGTAAAAGCCATATGATTTACCTGCGCATAGTAATGCATAATTGAGGAATAGTCATACGGCACACCATAATTGTTGGTCGTCATGAGGTTAAAGTTATAAATCGCCGATGATATGATGTTTTGTGTGAGAATTGAGACGTGTTCGTCTCGGTCTGACCTCGATTGCTCATGCCAGAGGCCCAAGGCGTGTCCGACCTCGTGTACCAGACTGCCAAACTGCCAACAAAGATCATGGAAAGTCAAAGTCTGAGTTGAAATAAGTATTTTTTTGGACTTTCGAACGATTACAGATTAGCTGTGCGTCTAATAGTGAAATTAGTGATTAGAGATCAGGTGTGCACGGAATTTTCGCTTTGCTTAGTTGTACCTTCGACATGTCTGCTAAAAAACGACTTCTTAGCAAAAATTAAACTCAACAAAACTGTTTCATTAAAAAAAGAACTTCTAAAACGAAAGCAAGAGACTAAAATTCATTAAAAAAAAACATTAAAAACTCAAACTTAACTAAAACTCACAAATCTCTAAAACTCTTAACGAAACTAAAACTCGTACAAATTAACTCATCAAAAACTAACCTAAAAAGCTAAAACTTATAAAAACTACAACCCATAATAACGAATAATAATAATAATAATAATAATAATAATAATAATAATATAAATAATAAACAAGTAAAACTAAAATTCATAAAAACACCCCTAAAATCTAAATCTTCTGATCTGCTTGTAGCACATAGACCCAACCCTTCGTATCACTGATGGCGCCAAACTTTTTTTTTTTATTATTATCACTATTCTCTCTATTTACCTCTCTCTGCCTCACTCTCTTTTTTTCTTTCCCTCCCCTCCCTCTTTCCCTCCCCCCTCCCTCTTTCCCTCCTCCCTCCTTCCGCCCCTCACTTACCACCGACTGCTCACACCACACGGGCACGTTGATGTCTGTCTCGCTCCCTGCTGACCATTCCCAGTAGGTACAGGAGAAGCGTGGGATGAGAGGACTTATGCGTCCCAGTGCGGTGTTCGAGACTCGGTGAAAGTGGGCAGGTGTTGTCGTCCAGTGCTGAATGGCGCTCCGGACGGCTGCTTTGTCAACCAGGTCTGGAGAGTCATTTAGAGATAAGTTCGCATTACGTGTGTTATATATAATATATATATATATATATATATATATATATATATTATATATATATATATATATACACATATATGTATATGCGTGTCTGTTAGCGTTATATATATACAAAGGCTAAAGGCTCTTTCTTAACAACGGCACACTGTCAAGCAATACCGACCATCCTCAAGGTATAGGGAATGTGAGGGAAGCCGTTGACATCAGGCCAGAATCTGGTGACATCGTTGATCGCCTTCCTGTTGAGGATGGCGGCCAGCTGCTCGGGGTCAGCATCGTGTCCCCCAGTTTCTCGAGCTGGAAAAAATAGCACGCTTGAAAGCCACTTCTATAAGGGTAAAATAACAGGAATATCCCTTCGTAATCTTATGAAGCGTAAGGTGTTGAGCTTGTGTATTTCTTTATTTTTCTGTGATTCATTTATTTGCTATTTAATCAAGTATTTCTTATCTTATCATATCATCTATTTATTCAGTATTTGTTATTATTTACTTTTTTACTTATTTTTTGTTGTTTTTTTTCTCTCGTTTTCCTTATTTTTTGAGTTTTTTCTTGGCAATGTTTTTATTTTTTTAATCATTCATTTATTTACTCTTTATCTTATTTTTTTTTCTCTCTCCTTTTCCCTCAATTTTAAACTTGCTCTTGGCAATATTTTTATAATTATTAAATTATTATTTCGAGCTTCCTCTTGGCAATGTTTATATGTATTTTTAACCATTTATTTATTCATTATCATTATCCCCCCTTTTTAAGCCTCCTCTTAGTAATGTTTATATACGCATTTTAATTACTTATTTAATCCTTACTCATTTGATTTATTTTGATATCCCCCCTCCTTATTTAAGCATCCTCATTATGCATAACACTGAACACTGCGTTTCGTGTGTTAAGGACAGAGCTACGTACCAATTCCTCCCCCTCCAGCCTGCTCAGGTTAGCTGCTGCGAGCTGTTCCTCTGTGAGTAAGATGTCGTCTCCCTCGTCGCCCTTTCAGGATAAACAGAGCAAAAAAGTTTAACATTGCAAGTTAATTCACGGGCTATAGATAGATAGATAAAGATATTTGTTCATTCATTTGTTTATTCATCCATCTTTCCGTCTCTCGATTCTCCTATGACATTGACGTTGAGTAGCAGAAATATGCTAGAGAGTGCTAATTGTGTGAAAACATTTCTGTGGAAAATCAATAATGTACACCCTTTTTGTTGTAAATTATAATAATTCAATTTATTATATGTACCCAAAGAACGTGAAGAAAAAAACATTAACAAATTACAGGTTTTAAAAAATGTATCCTTTGAAAGGTGTATTAAGGTCAATTAATTTTGTTTAACATTAATTCTTGTGTTCCATTGGTGATTTGATGTGTATGAGTGTAAATTATGAATAATAAATAATGGTGGAACCGTTTCTGTTGTATTTGGTGATTCATTTGACCAGAATCCATTAGATATGGGAAAGAGAATTATGCAACTATGGTAACCATGTCATCCCTATGCCAATGAAAATATGGAGAGTGCTGAGTCATGTCTGAGTGGTCCTTCAATGTAACTGTCCAGGTTTGTGGAGAGTTAGTAGTGCCCATTAAATGAATGGTTAGGTTTAAAATTCCCCACAAAGGCTGGAAGTGAACAAAAAATCAAATATTTCTCCATGCTAATAAAGAACCAGGCATTTCAAACACAATAGAAAAAGGGAGCTTCGAAGGAAGATGACAATTACAGTGAAAGAGAGAGAGAGAGAGAGAGAGGGAGAGCCTTAAAGGTCACAAAATAAATAGCGGAAACAAATTTCATAAGCGATAATAACTAGGAAAATGATAGTAATAATGTACTAATACAATACTCTTGGAATTAGATACTTTAAATAAGAATATTTATATAAACTTACATGATGAATCCCGGGTATTGTGAAATGGTCAGTCCCGTTGTTCTCTACATTCCGCTCCTGTTGAAATAAATATATTTATTTCAAATATTTATTTTGCTTTAGATATATTTTATTTCGTAAGGTGTGGATTAGCCCAATTCTCACGGATGGCAATACATACCATACCCACTGTAATATAAGTTTATTGTATTCACACATAGATGGCTCTACAATTGTTTCGTCACCAAGGAGTCAGTTATTAGTTCTACTTATCTCACCTGTTTCCCCTTTTCCTTGACTTTTGGAAATGGTCTTTAGTATTATTTTATTGTCTTGAATGTTACCAAGATTTTAATAACAATTTAATAACCATAACATCAATAACAATAATAGTATCGAAACAAATTGCATAAAAAAAAAAAAAATCTTGCCACCTCAAGGAATGGGGAAATCAGGATCGGTCACTCGGGGTTGTTGGTAGACTCCTTGCTGGCTGAGCACATGTGGAGCCATCTGTATGTAACAAAATTCACAAATATCTACAGGGGACAGAACATCAATCCGTGGTGGTTAGGTTAAGAAAAAGTATATGGGGTAGAATTGTAATGGATACAAGAATGAAATGAAATTATATGTGGTAATTTTTTTTGTCTTTCTTTTTTTGACGCACTGCACACATACATATATAATCCAAATCAAAATATCTACTCCTAAAAATCAATAGAAATCTGCATAAAGAAAAGTCTGCAGAATAATCTCAAGCATTTCCGGCATATATGACGCATAACACTTTTACACATTAACACATCATTAACTGGACAGTTATCATTCATTTGGGAAGTAAAGAAAATAGTGTTATTATTCCACTCACCTTAGCATCTCCATAACAAATAATTAGAATTTAGCTTACTTATCTACAGACTCTCGCTGTACAAATGTCAGGACCCTCGGTAATCTAAGGAAAGTATATAAGGAATGTTACTATTGGAAACTAACAGAGAGTGGGGGGGGGGTGGAGAGTGAAGGAGGGAAGGAGGGAGGGAGAAAAAGAGAGAGGAAGAGATTTTATCTCTTCATTTTCTGTGTTGACTTTCGCCTAACATAAAACATCAAGCACCAAACAGAAGAAAAATTTAAAGCAAAAGAAAAAAAACAACTTTTTTTTTCTTTTTTTACTTATGGAATAAGCAATTTCAAACTGGACCACAGGAGCATTATGTTCCAGAATTCTTTAGTTTATCTTCCAAATAATCTAAAAGTATATACCTGAATAAAACTGATTTCTCTGTATGTTAAGAGTAAACTATTTAAAAAATTATTACCTGTATTTCTATTTTTACTTGGTTTCCAACTTCAAACAAAAAGTTTCTGTCAAGCAAGAGCGAGTAAAAAAAAAGTAAAACTCATTAATCATGAGTCAAAGTTGCATTAATTTAAATGAATGAAATATGCTTTAACTTTGCAATGACGATTTTCAATTTCCCTTGGGCTCAATCGTTCCTAACGAGTTTTCATTAATTAATTAATTATTATTATTATTATCATCATCATTTTTAAATGCTACTCTTAATACACCAGTGTCATCTCTTCCGGTGGCAATTAGGGGGTCGCATAATGTAAAGCGCCGCCTAGTTCTATGACGTAATAGGAATGGCTGCGTTAACGGTTAGCCATTTTACTATATTGGTTATTGTTTTCGAACTGGTACAAAGTATTTTGGAATGTAATATCCTAGATGGCTTTCGATATCATATGGTGAGTAGTGCTTTGTTATAGATACCCAATATAAGTACAAATAAGGATGATAAGTTAGGAGGAATACATTTCCATACTCAATTCCTGTCGTGCAGGCTGGAACCGTCGGAAAAGACGACGCAAGATTGCTAGGTGTTATAAAAGCTATTATTATTATGTATATATATATATATATATATATATATATATATAATATATATATATTTTTTTTTTTTTTTTTTTTTTTTTTTTTTTTTTTATAGACTTTTGACTAATATCGTTACGCTTAACACACCGGATTTTACAGGGCGTATTCCTAATGATATGATGCTATACATAGGGCCTCTTCCGCAACGCCAACCACCCGTTAATGTTAATGAAAAGTCTTAACAATTCAGCGAGCTGTTAAGGTTTTGCTACCAGTTTTGTCCATGCCTGACGTCATTGTTATGGCTCCACCCATCGTCTGTAGTGCGCCTGTGCAGAGTATATTCAACTCAAAAATGTTCGTTAGGGATTATATTTTTAATTAATGCCTATTAGGCTGTAAGTTAAGAGTGCAAGTATAAATAATTCATATACTATTATTATATATAAAGATATTGCGGAGGAGGAACAGGAACATTCTAGAAAACTCATATTCACACATACCTTCCGCTGTTTTACATTAAACGTAAATAATGGTTATGAATGAGCATTAAAAAAAATTATATGAAAAAAAATCAAGATATTTAGATAGATGAACATCATTTATTAACAAAAATTCCTTATAGACAGACATGGCTGACAAATGCTCATTCCATGGAAAAAAACTCGCTCTCTCCTTCCTGTGGAAAGCTAACAATGACAGGACAAAACAACAGTATGGAAGCGCAGGAGACACAATCATTGCTGTATCACGATCAGTACAGTTATGAGAAACATATGCATGTTGGTTAGAAAGAATGTCGTGGATGCAATCAATAAAAAATAACGTAAACTTGAATAGAATGGGGCTTCTTTACATTGATTCCTGTTTAACACTGACAGTAATCAAGATATTGAGATAATTAACGGAGAAAAATATTTTGGAAGTGTGTAACATTGCACTAATGTACTTATAATGCAGAACGTTAATGATCCACACCGGAAAAAAAAATAGAACTATTACTTACACTTAGTGCCACATATATAATTTTATATCAGTGTAGTTTGTCCATTTTGATCTCCCGTTTTCCTTTATGAACTGGAATCGCTTTAATAAAGAGCACGGTAATCACCCTCACGGTAACAGTAGGGAGATCTCGGAATATCATTACTAATGTCATCTAAAAATACCATCATCAACGTAAGCCGTGCCATGAAGATGAATTTTTTTTTGGGTGCAACTGAAAAAGATGGTGCCAGTGTACTATTGTTTCATTAATTACACATACATAAATACGCACGGACGCATGCACGGACACACGCACACGTGTGTATGTATGTATGTGTGTGTGTGTGTGTGTTGTGTGTGTGTGTGTGTGTGTGTGTGTGTGTGTGTGTGTGTATGTGTGTGTATGTGTGTGTGTTTATGTGTGTGTTTATGTGTGTGTGTGTATGTGTGTGTGTGTATGTTTGTGTGTGTATGTGTGTGTGTGTTTATATATATATATATATATATATATATATATATATATATATATATATGCATCTGAGAACACAAATTGCTTTCATTATGATTTCATGAATAGTTCACGCAAGAGAAAAAATGTGATGCAAGAAACCAGCGAAATATTTTTTTTTTTTATTAATACATAAAAAATCTTCACATACTCCTATAAAATCTTATATATTCTGTCAATCCTTATTAAAAAAAAACATACTATCATGTAGGTTACAAAGAATTATTCAGGGGTTAAACGTATGATTTTTTCCTTTGATTTATGGCTACCTAGGCTAGTCAAAACTTAATAAAAGTCCCGTAACAAGCGACCGCATTTTTATTATTGATTTTAATTTTTATGTACCCAGGATGTCACGCATGTATAATATATTTTAAAGTAAGGAAAAACCACGTCTTCATTAATTTTAAAGCATTTACTGAATCATAGTATTTCATCAGAAAGTTATGACATGGTCCCGGCGCTTCAGCAAAGGTCGTTTCCATTTTTCACCAATCGCGTTTTTTCCCCGTAAATATTCATATTTATGTGTCATTGCATCACATCCGATTTTTTCCCTCAAGAGAAATCATGGCAGCATACATTTGAATATATTTTCTGAATGTGAAATTGAATGATGAGCGTTAATGAGCGATGTCAAATATCAGGATTTATTTATTTTTCTTCTTCTTTTTTAAATCTTTGCGACGCGTATACAGGTGGTTATGTCTTTACGAAATAAGCGGTTTCAGCGAGATAATAAAAAACTACCAATTTAATGTCTTTCTATATAATTTGATTAGGTTAAGGAAATTAATGCTATATGAAAAGATAACTAAATAAAGATAGCAAATAACTAAATAAACAGTTTAATAATGTGACTAATTCATCCAAAATAAAAAAGTAAGAACATATTTTTTAAAAGGGAGGGTGGGTCAAATTCCTACAGGAGGCGTGGTAGTAAAAAAGAACGGTTGATGAAGCCCAAGGGAAAAGTATCCCCATTTTCTGATTCTGTGGCAGAGACATTTCGTACTGTTCTATAAGACTGGTTCAGAGAGAGTTGTCCATGCAGTATAAAAGAACCATTACTTAGGTTGAAATGTTAAGGTATTTTACGTTAGCGATCAGTTTGATAAAATTCCTTTCTATAGATTTTCTCTTCAAAATTCTACATGTATAGTGTGTACTTTATACAGAAAAACCTTGCATTTCAAATTGTTATCATGAAGAACTAAGAGTGTAAACACTATATGCTATTGTTAACAGTAATCCAATAACAACGGATATAAGAACTGTTCCCTGTATTTTTTTTTTTTTTTTTTTTTTTTTTTTTTTTTTTTTTTACATACAAAATGGCTCCACATGTGCTCAGACACCAAGGAGTCGATCAGTAGGCCTTAGTACCGTGCCTGATTTGCCTCTTCCTTGAATTTGCGGGAAAATGTGTTTTTTCTTTGTTATACTATTAATTTGATGATGTTATTATTATATTGGATATGATTATTAAACATGCCAAATATACATACACACATATACCTATGGATAGGGATAGATGGACTGATATATCGATGGATAGATAGCAGTGTTCTATAAATATTATCAAATAGTGTTTTTATTGAGTCTGGTCATGGCATAAGATAGAAAAAGGCGCAAGGTTAGTCGCATCTCACCAATGTTTTAATTGAAGGTTTAATTGAAGATTATCTGTGTGTTAAAGCGTGTGTAAATATACTAACTGTTTCTCGTTAACATGCTCATTCCTGGAAGTATCTGTGCCCATTCAGAAACAAACTGTTTATGCAATCTTAATTAGTACTTACGATGGCGGGAGATAGGTAGCATCCTTCCTCGTTTTCGGCAGAGCCTGAAAAAAAAAGTTTGAAAAGTTTGAAATTATGGAGAATGATAAAAAAAAAAAAAAAATATATATATATATATACATATATATATATATATATATATATATATATATATATATATATATATATATATATATATAAAATCCAGTGTCAGTACTTCTCGGAAAATTAAAGATGCAGTATGTCAGTGGGTTTGTGTGCGATATATATATGTGTGTGTGTGTGTGAGTGTGTGTGTGAGTGTGAGTGTGTGTGTGTGTGTGTGTGTGTGTGTGTGTGTGTATGTGTGTTTTATGAGTGTAAGGTTGCATATGCGTGTTTGAATATATGCATACATGAATGTTTCTTATATAGCATCTTGTGCATTTTAATCTCCATATAGTTCATAGACCTACAGCGTGAATCTGTAATGGTTTAAAATTATCATTATTATTATTATTATTATTATTATTATCAAATATATAATGGAGCATGTACAAATGACCAATATTTTGAAGTTATGTTCATATGTTTTGCTATTCGTAAGTGGTTATCAATTTGTGTGTGTAAGTGTATACCTGTCCACTCATTTGTTTCTCCGTCTATCCTTAACACACACACACACACACACACGCATATATGCAGACACACACACGTATGTGTGTGTGTCTGCATATATGTATATTTATATATATATGTGTATATATGCACATATATATAAACATATGCATACATTCACCCTGAAGCCTTTCGAAAATCTAGAACTCATCTCGTGGATCCCACTTAAGCCTTCCTGAAGCCCCGGAACCACCGG
>NC_051390.1:55612089-55626528 GCF_015228065.2 Penaeus monodon | reverse complement strand
GGGCTTCCCGTACGTTTTTCCCAAAGCCGCAGGAGGAATGGAACAAAGTAGTCACCGCACCGGGTTTGAAATTTGTCCCAACTTTGAAATAAGAATCATTTCTCCTCCAACAGACTGGAACTCCTGGCCGGGCGAAATATCCGTCCCACAGAACCTGAGGGGAGAGGAAGGGGGGTGGGGAGAGGGACGGAGATGGGGGAGGAAGGGAAGGGAGGGAAATGGGAAGGGAGGGAGGGAGGGGAGAAGGGAGATGAGGAGAGAGAGAGAGTCTCCTTACTATCAATCATCAGCAAGATACTTGAAAAAATAATATGCTCCCACCTAACAAACCACCTTCGGGTCTTTTTCCCTGTCTACCCGGCAATGTGGCTTTCAGAAGAACCCTCTGCTGCCGACCTACTTTTTTTTTTCAGATGACTGTAGACGGGCAGCTGCACTTGACTGCGGACAGCCCCACTTGTGCTCTTGCTCTGGACATAGCATAGTGTGCATAGAGCATAGCATAGAGGCACCTAAGTGTGTTAAGTAAGTTAAAAGCATTTGGAGTAGACGGGGAACTCCAGGTACTTTGAAAAAAAAAATCTACTCAACAGACAAATGAGAGTAGTCCTCAGTGGAAAACACTGCTGACAACGACATCAAAGCAGGTGTCCCTCAAGAAAGTATGCTGGGCCCTGGGCTGTGGAATGTCTTCCTTAATGACTTGTTCCACCTCCAAACCAAAGCATCTGCGGATGGTGGAACACTCTCCTTTAGGTACGAGCCCAGGGAACAGGATGGAAAAAATAAATGACGGGCTCGCACAAATATCGACTTGGGGAGAGAAATGGCAGGTGTCCTTTGCCCCGAATAAGACCCAGCTTATGGTTGTCAAGAGGACAAGCAGTGATATCCAAGTTCACTTCAACGAGAGAAAATAAGAACTCAAAAAGAAACTGAAGTACTGGGCATCACATTCAACAAAAATAATTGAAAAAAATAAATAAATAAATAGATGAATAAAAATAAATAAATAACAAAAATAAATAGATGAATAACGAAAAAATAAAATAGATAAAAAAAAGTCACGTAGAAAGCTTGGCGAGAAGGGCTTCGCAGAAACTTTCATCTTGCATAGAAAACAAGAAGAGCGAAGAAAAACATAGGAAGGACCCCCGCAGTATCAAGAGAACCTCGACAGCCTTCAACACAGGAGAGACGTAGCCGGCTTGACGACGATGTTTCCCCATCAAACGCCAACACGTCCCGCACTGCAGCCAATTAGACTGCCCGACGAGAAAAGTGGAACGAGTGCCCCCGCCCCGGAGGAACCTCGTTGTTGCACGGCGCACCACCAAAATTTTTGATCCCGTTAATTTCTGTCATCGATGTGGGTGCTCAGTTCTCACAAACTTTCAAAAACAAAGCACATGTGTGGCTAAAAACCACTAAGATATGATTTTAGGTAATATTATGTGGCTGAATTTAGATGAGGTTAGACTTGAAAGTAGGAGTCATTAAAAAATGAATTCTTTAGTCTCTAAAACAGATTTTTGACTAACATGTCTAAAAATTAAGCAAAAACAAATTATATTACAATAAGTATTGTAATATACATACCACTTGCCCTTCCGTTGCTTTAGTAGTCCTGATTTCCAGGGCATCGTACCAACAGCCGAGTGTGCAAACGCCGTTTACCGTTAGTGAAACCGCTTGGTACACGTTGAATGCCGTGAAAGTCATTTTTAAACTTCATTACACTCGGGGCGATTATCCATTTGACGAAATCCGAATCTTTTTGCGTGAAACATAGTGTGTGTATGAAAAGCATACCCGTACATGTATATGTTTCTACATATAGTGAAAGATAGAGAGGGAAGAGTTGGGCACAAAAACTACAATAGATTGCATCTGCTCTATTCTTTCTTTATGACTGAGGTTTCTAAGTACACCAAGTTTGGTAACTGAATCATTAAATACAATACGCTATCAAAACTTTAGTCAAAATTATTTTGCATTCTTCGAAAAGCCAAGTAACGAGACAATTGTTTATTATGGGATATTTTTTCAATCCTTGGGATTACAGCGCGTCTCCCTGAAGAGATAGAGTTTCATATCTTTCGTATTTCACTTGTCAGTTGATTATATGGATTTTCAAGACTAATACAAGTGTTCCCAACCTGGCTGACATGGATGCCCAGGGATACATTTGCACTATTTCAAAAGGGGCATAGAGTATATGTATGTTGCACTTACTATTCAGATATATTCATCAACAAGATTTTGCAAATCCACATTTTTAGTGTTGTTGGGGACTATGGGGTAATTAAATTATCAAAACACCTGAACTTTATCTTCATAGTGTAGTTGTTAATTTTCTCCCTTGTATTAAAAGAAAAAGGCTTAAGCATCTCATTAATATTAGTACACTATTTAGTTTTAGTATGTCATTTCTTGGACTTTCACTTTTTAGTCATGCCCAGTGTGCTTAACAGATATCAAGATATTCCATAAATTCGCTTGGTTCACTTTCTTAATTTTATCAGTAGTAAAAAGCTCTTAAGAATCATCAACACACGGAGTTAATAAGGAAATATTGTTGGATCATATAGTTTTATACATTTTTGATCCTTAAGTTGAAGGAAAACTGTCAGAACATCCAAATAGGTGCAAATAAGCACAGCTTAAGAAGGACATTTTCTGATTTATATTATCTTCGAATGGAAAGAAAGTATAAAAACACACACACAAATAAAAAAATAAAAAAAAACATACCACTATGGCTAGAGAGTAATGAACTGAGACTGTATAACAATACTTACCATGAGGGAAAGCATTAGGATAGTTCACGGTTGAAATAGTTTTCTCAACGGTGACGATCTCAGTATTGAAATATAGGATAGCATCTGAAGAATATATAAATTTTTTGTTAAAATGGTATCATGCTTTAACATGTGTGACTTTTACAGTGTCTCTTGAATATTTGTTAGGAGCGCATCGCAAAAGTTCTGTTCATAAGCAAAGTATTCAAAGAGTAGTATTAATGAAAACTAAAGTCATGAAAGTTCATCTATAATGAACGTGACTGTCTGTGAAATAAAACCAAAAAAAATATTCCATTTGTGAGATAAAACATTAACAGATACAATCTGTGTGAGAAACCAAACATAAGGAGTTATCAGTGCAATACAGATCGAAAAGAGAAACCACCATTATAGGTGTATTTAAAAGTCTCGCAGTTGCTCCCTGAAGTTCCATCAGGACACACCCAAGTGCAGTCACTTCCTAAATAACCATTATTCTGACAGGGATCACTAGCAGTCCGCAAGAGAGAGGAGTTTATCTGTACAGCCATACATGGTGTTTATATGAGCTTGTCCATGTGGGGAGGCCTTCCCCGCTGGCCAATTTCAGCTTGGAACCTCGGGTCTTTTGGGCACGATGGTATTGCGGCTGTTCAGAGAGAAACCCTGTGGAAAAGAATCATGAAAAAAGGATTTATATCAAGAAATATGAAGAACACAATGTTGGAATCTAAAAGCGGGACCCAGTCTTGTAAAAGTCTTAAACTTGGTCTTACAGATCGTGACCTCTCTCTCTCTCTACACACACAGACGTGTATAATTATTTTATATTATATATAAAAATTTATATTGTATATTTTAATATATAATATATATATATATTTTTAATTTATATAAAATTATATGTATTATGATATAACACATATTTATGCACATCCACATACGCACACACATTAAAACAATTAAACTGTAAAGCCATATGATTTACCTGCGATAGTAATGCAAATTGGAATAGTCATACGGCACACCATAATTTTTGGGGTCTCAGAGGTTAAATTTATAAATCGCCGATGATTTTTTTTTTGTGTGAAAATTTGAGACGTGTTCGTCTCGGTCTGACCTCGATTGCTCATGCCAGGGCCCAAGGCGTGTCCGCCCTCTTACCAAAATGCAAGCCAACGAAGATATGGAAGTAAAAGTCTGGTTGAAAAAAATATTTTTTTGGATTTTTCGAACGTTTACGATTAGCGTCGTCTAAATGTGAAATTAGGTTTTAGAGATAGATGTGCACGGAATTTTCGTTTGCTTAGTTGACCTTCGACATGTCTGCTAAAAAAGACTTTTTGAAAAAATTAAACTCAACAAACTGTTTCATTAAAAAAAAAACTTTTAAAAAAGAAAGCAAAGACTAAAAAACTAAAAAAAATTAAAAACTCAAAATTAAATAAAACTCCAAAAATCTAAACTCTTAACGAAACTAAAAATCGTACAAAATTAACTCATCAAAAAATAACCTAAAAAGCTAAAAATTATAAAAACTACAACCCTAAAAAAAATAATAATAAATTTAAAAAAATAATAATAAAAATAATAATATAAATAAAAAAACAAATAAAAATAAAAATTTATAAAAAACCCCCCCTAAAACTAAAATTTCGACTGCTTTTAGCCAAAAAACCCCAAACCCCTTTGTATACTGATGGGCCAAAATTTTTTTATTATTATTATCAATATTCTCTCTATTTACCTCTCTCGCCTCACTCTTTTTTTTTTTCCCTCCCCCTCCCTCTTTCCCTCCCCCCTCCCTCTTTCCCCTCCTCTCCTTCCCGCCCCTCCTTTCTCACCGACTGCTCAAAACCCCACGGGACGTTGATATCTGTCTCCGCTGCTGACCACCCCCCGTGAGTTCAGAGGGAAACGTGGGGGTGAACTTAAACGTTCCCATGCTGGTGTTCGGCCCCGGTGAAGGTGAGGCGGTGTTGTCGATCCAGTGCGAATGGCCTCCGGACGGCTGCTTTGTAAACCCGGCTGGAGAGTCTTTTAAAATAAGTTCACATGTACGTGTGTTTATATAAAATATATAATATAAAATATATATATATTATATATATATTTTATATATATACATACACATATATGTTTGCTGTCTGTTAGCGTTTATATACGGGCAAAGGCTAAAAAGGCTCTTTCTTAACAACGGCACACTGTCAAGCAATACCGACCATCCTCAAAGGTATAGGGAATGTGAGGGAAGCCGTTGACATCAGGCCAGAATCTGGTGACATCGTTGATCGCCTTCCTGTTGAGGATGGCGGCCAGCTGCTCCGGGGTCAGCATCGTGTCCCCCAGTTTCTCGAGCTGGAAAAATAGCACGCTTGAAAGCCACTTCTATAAGGGTAAAATAACAGGAATATCCCTTCGTAATCTTATGAAGCGTAAGGTGTTGAGCTTGTGTATTTCTTTATTTTTCTGTGATTCATTTATTTGCTATTTAATCAAGTATTTCTTATCTTTTATCATATTCATCTATTTATTCAGTATTTGCTTATTATTTATCTTGTTTTACTTATTGTTTTTGTTGTTTTTTTCTCTCGTTTTCCATTTTTTTGAGTTTTTCTTGGCAATGTTTTTTTTTTTAATTCATTTATTTACTCTTTATCTTATTTTTTTTCTCTCTCTCCTTTTCCCTCAATTTTAAACTTGCTCTTGGCAATATTTTTATAATCTATTAAATTATTATTTCGAGCTTCCTTTTGGCAATGTTTATATGTATTTTTAACCATTTATTTATTCATTATCATTATCCCCCCTTTTTAAGCCTCCTCTTAGTAATGTTTATATACGCATTTTAATTACTTATTTAATCCTTACTCATTTGATTTATTTTGATATCCCCCCTCCTTATTTTAAGCATCCTCATTATGCATAACACTGAACACTGCGTTTCGTGTGTTAAGGACAGAGCTACGTACCAATTCCTCCCCCTCCAGCCTGCTCAGGTTAGCTGCTGCGAGCTGTTCCTCTGTGAGTAAGATGTCGTCTCCCTCGTCGCCCTTTCAGGATAAACAGAGCAAAAAAGTTTAACATTGCAAGTTAATTCACGGGCTATAGATAGATAGATAAAGATATTTGTTCATTCATTTGTTTATTCATCCATCTTTCCGTCTCTCGATTCTCCTATGACATTGACGTTGAGTAGCAGAAATATGCTAGAGAGTGCTAATTGTGTGAAAAAAATTCTGTGGAAAATCAATAATGTACACCCTTTTTGTTGTAAATTATAAATAATTCAATTTATTTATATGTACCCAAAGAACGTGAAGAAAAAACATTAACAAATTACAGGTTTTAAAAAATGTATCCTTTGAAAGGTGTATAAAGGTCAATTAATTTTGTTTAACTTTAATTCTTGTGTTCCACTGGTGATTTGATGTGTATGAGTGTAAATTATGAATAATAAATAGTGGTGGAACCGTTTCCGTTGTATTTGGTGATTCATTTGACCAGAATCCATTAGATATGGGAAAGAGAATTGTGCAACTATGGTAACCATGTCATCCCTATGCCAATCAAAATATGGAGAATGCTGAGTCATGTCTGAGTGGTCCTTCAATGTAACTGTCCAGGTTTGTGGAGAGTTAGTAGTGCCCATTAAATGAATGGTTAGGTCCTAAAATTCCCCACAAAGGTTGTGGATGGCTGGAAGTGAACAAAAAATCAAATATTTCTCCATGCTAATAAAGAACCAGGCATTTCAAACAGAACAGAAAAAGGGAGATTCGAAGGAAGATGACAAGTACAGTGAAAGAGAGAGAGAGAGAGAGGGAGAGCCTTAAAGGTCACAAAATAAATAGCGGAAACAAATTTCATAAGCGATAATAACTAGGAAAATGATAGTAATAATGTACTAATACAATACTCTTGGAATTAGATACTTTAAATAAGAATATTTATATAAACTTACATGATGAATCCCGGGTATTGTGAAGTGGTCAGTCCCGTTGTTCTCTACGTTCCGCTCCTGTTGAAGTAAATATATTTATTTCAAATATTTATTTTGCTTTAGATATATTTTATTTCGTAAGGTGTGGATTAGCCCAATTCTCACGGATGGCAATACATACCATACCCACTGTAATATAAGTTTATTGTATTCACACATAGATGGCTCTACAATTGTTTCGTCACCAAGGAGTCAGTTATTAGTTCTACCTATCTCACCTGTTTCCCCTTTTCCTTGACTTTTGGAAATGGTCTTTAGTATTATTTTATTGTCTTAAATGTTACCAAGATTTTAATAACAATTTAATAACCATAACATCAATAACAATAATAGTATCGAAACAAATTGCATAAAAAAAAAAAATCTTGCCACCTCAAGGAATGGGGAAATCAGGATCGGTCACTCGGGGTTGTTGGTAGACTCCTTGCTGGCTGAGCACATGTGGAGCCATCTGTATGTAACAAAATTCACAAATATCTACAGGGGACAGAACATCAATCCGTGGTGGTTAGGTTAAGAAAAAGTATATGGGGTAGAATTGTAATGGATACAAGAATGAAATGAAATTATATGTGGTAATTTTTTTGTCTTTCTTTTTTTGACGCACTTGCACACATACATATATAATCCAAATCAAAATATCTACTCCTAAAAATCAATAGAAATCTGCATAAAGAAAAGTCTGCAGAATAATCTCAAGCATTTCCGGCATAATATTATGCATAACACTTTTACATATTAACACATCATTAACTGGACAGTTATCATTCATTTGGGAAGTAAAGAAAATAGTGTTATTATTCCACTCACCTTAGCATCTCCATAACAAATAATTAGAATTTAGCTTACCTTATCTACAGACCTCTCGCTGTACAAAATGTCAGGACCCTCGGTATTCTAGAGGAAAATATATAAGGAATGTTACTATTGGAAACTAACAGAGAGTGGGGGAGGGGTGGGAGAGTGAAGGAGGGAAAGGAGGGAGGGAGAAAAAGAGAGAGGAAGAGATTTTATCTCTTCATTTTTCTTTGTTGACTTTCGCCTAACATAAAACATCAAGCACCAAACAGAAGAAAAATTTAAAGCAAAAGAAAAAAACAACTTTTTTTTTTTCTTTTTTTACTTATGGAAATAAGCAATTTCAAACTGGACCACAGGAGCATTATGTTCCAGAATTCTTTAGTTTATCTTCCAAATAATCTAAAAGTATATACCTGAATAAAACTGATTTCTCTGTATGTTAAGAGTAAACTATTTAAAAAATGATTACCTGTATTTCTATTTTTACTTGGTTTTTAACTTCAAACAAAAAGTTTCTGTCAAGCAAGAGCGAGTAAAAAAAAAGTAAAACTCATTAATCATGAGTCAAAATTGCATTAATTTAAATGAATGAAATATGCTTTAACTTTGCAATGACGATTTTCAATTTCCCTTGGGCTCAATCGTTCCTAACGAGTTTTCATTAAGTAATTAATTTATTATTATTATTGTCATCATCATTTTTAAATGCTACTCTTAATACACCAGTGTCATCTCTTCCGGTGGCAATTAGGGGGTCGCATAATGTAAAGCGCCGCCTAGTTCTATGACGTAATAGGAATGGCTGCGTTAACGGTTAGCCATTTTACTATATTGGTTATTGTTTTTCGACTGGTACAAAGTATTTTGGAATGTAATATCCTAGATGGCTTTCGATATCATATGGTGAGTAGTGCTTTGTTATAGATACCCAATATAAGTACAAATAAGGATGAATACCAGTTAGGAGGAATACATTTCCATACTCAATTCCTGTCGTGCAGGCTGGAACCGTCGGAAAAGACGACGCAAGATTGCTAGGTGTTATAAAAGCTATTATTATTATGTATATATATATATATATATATATATATATATATATATATATATATTTTTTTTTTTTTTTTTTTTTTTTTTTTTTTTTTATAGACTTTTGACTAATATCGTTACGCTTAACACACCGGATTTTACAGGGCGTATTCCTAATGATATGATGCTATACATAGGGCCTCTTCCGCAACGCCAACCACCCGTTAATGTTAATGAAAAGTCTTAACAATTCAGCGAGCTGTTAAGGTTTTGCTACCAGTTTTGTCCATGCCTGACGTCATTGTTATGGCTCCACCCATCGTCTGTAGTGCGCCTGTGCAGAGTATATTCAACTCAAAAATGTTCGTTAGGGATTATATTTTTAATTAATGCCTATTAGGCTGTAAGTTAAGAGTGCAAGTATAAATAATTCATATACTATTATTATATATAAAGATATTGCGGAGGAGGAACAGGAACATTCTAGAAAACTCATATTCACACATACCTTCCGCTGTTTTACATTAAACGTAAATAATGGTTATGAATGAGCATTAAAAAAAATTATATGAAAAAAAAATCAAGATATTTAGATAGATGAACATCATTTATTAACAAAAATTCCTTATAGACAGACATGGCTGACAAATGCTCATTCCATGGAAAAAAACTCGCTCTCTCCTTCCTGTGGAAAGCTAACAATGACAGGACAAAACAACAGTATGGAAGCGCAGGAGACACAATCATTGCTGTATCACGATCAGTACAGTTATGAGAAACATATGCATGTTGGTTAGAAAGAATGTCGTGGATGCAATCAATAAAAAATAACGTAAACTTGAATAGAATGGGGCTTCTTTACATTGATTCCTGTTTAACACTGACAGTAATCAAGATATTGAGATAATTAACGGAGAAAAATATTTTGGAAGTGTGTAACATTGCACTAATGTACTTATAATGCAGAACGTTAATGATCCACACCGGAAAAAAAAAAATAGAACTATTACTTACACTTAGTGCCACATATATAATTTTATATCAGTGTAGTTTGTCCATTTTGATCTCCCGTTTTCCTTTATGAACTGGAATCGCTTTAATAAAGAGCACGGTAATCACCCTCACGGTAACAGTAGGGAGATCTCGGAATATCATTACTAATGTCATCTAAAAATACCATCATCAACGTAAGCCGTGCCATGAAGATGAATTTTTTTTTGGGTGCAACTGAAAAAGATGGTGCCAGTGTACTATTGTTTCATTAATTACACATACATAAATACGCACGGACGCATGCACGGACACACGCACACGTGTGTATGTATGTATGTGTGTGTGTGTGTGTGTGTGTGTGTGTGTGTGTGTGTGTGTGTGTGTGTGTGTTGTGTGGGGTGTGTTATGTGGTATGTGTGTTTTTATGTGTGTGTTTATGTGTGTGTGTGTATGTGTGTGTGTGTATGTTTGTGTGTGTATGTGTGTGTGTGTTTATATATATATATATATATATATATATATATATATATATATATATATGCATCTGAGAACACAAATTGCTTTCATTATGATTTCATGAATAGTTCACGCAAGAGAAAAAATGTGATGCAAGAAACCAGCGAAATATTTTTTTTTTTTATTAATACATAAAAAATCTTCACATACTCCTATAAAATCTTATATATTCTGTCAATCCTTATTAAAAAAAAACATACTATCATGTAGGTTACAAAGAATTATTCAGGGGTTAAACGTATGATTTTTTCCTTTGATTTATGGCTACCTAGGCTAGTCAAAACTTAATAAAAGTCCCGTAACAAGCGACCGCATTTTTATTATTGATTTTAATTTTTATGTACCCAGGATGTCACGCATGTATAATATATTTTAAAGTAAGGAAAAACCACGTCTTCATTAATTTTAAAGCATTTACTGAATCATAGTATTTCATCAGAAAGTTATGACATGGTCCCGGCGCTTCAGCAAAGGTCGTTTCCATTTTTCACCAATCGCGTTTTTTCCCCGTAAATATTCATATTTATGTGTCATTGCATCACATCCGATTTTTTCCCTCAAGAGAAATCATGGCAGCATACATTTGAATATATTTTCTGAATGTGAAATTGAATGATGAGCGTTAATGAGCGATGTCAAATATCAGGATTTATTTATTTTCTTTTCTTCTTTTTTAAATCTTTGCGACGCGTATACAGGTGGTTATGTCTTTACGAAATAAGCGGTTTCAGCGAGATAATAAAAAACTACCAATTTAATGTCTTTCTATATAATTTGATTAGGTTAAGGAAATTAATGCTATATGAAAAGATAACTAAATAAAGATAGCAAATAACTAAATAAACAGTTTAATAATGTGACTAATTCATCCAAAATAAAAAAGTAAGAACATATTTTTTAAAAGGGAGGGTGGGTCAAATTCCTACAGGAGGCGTGGTAGTAAAAAAGAACGGTTGATGAAGCCCAAGGGGAAAAGTATCCCCATTTTCTGATTCTGTGGCAGAGACATTTCGTACTGTTCTATAAGACTGGTTCAGAGAGAGTTGTCCATGCAGTATAAAAGAACCATTACTTAGGTTGAAATGTTAAGGTATTTTACGTTAGCGATCAGTTTGATAAAATTCCTTTCTATAGATTTTCTCTTCAAAATTCTACATGTATAGTGTGTACTTTATACAGAAAAACCTTGCATTTCAAATTGTTATCATGAAGAACTAAGAGTGTAAACACTATATGCTATTGTTAACAGTAATCCAATAACAACGGATATAAGAACTGTTCCCTGTATTTTTTTTTTTTTTTTTTTTTTTTTTTTTTTTTTTTTTTTTTTTACATACAAAAGGCTCCACATGTGCTCAGACACCAAGGAGTCGATCAGTAGGCCTTAGTAACCGTGCCTGATTTGCCTCTTCCTTGAATTTGCGGGAAAATGTGTTTTTCTTTGTTATACTATTAATTTGATGATGTTATTATTATATTGGATATGATTATTAAACATGCCAAAATATACATACACACATATACCTATGGATAGGGGATAGATGGACTGATATATCGATGGATAGATAGCAGTGTTCTATAAATATTATTCAAATAGTGTTTTTATTGAGTCTGGTTATGGCATAAGATAGAAAAGGCGCAAGGTTAGTCGCATCTCACCAATGTTTTAATTGAAGGTTTAATTGAAGATTATCTGTGTGTTAAAGCGTGTGTAAATATACTAACTGTTTCTCGTTAACATGCTCATTCCTGGGAAGTGTCTGTGCCCATTCAGAACAAACTGTTTATGCAATCTTAATTAGTACTTACGATGGGCGGGAGATAGGTAGCATCCTTCCTCGTTTTCGGCAGAGCCTGAAAAAAAAAGTTTGAAAAGTTTGAAATTATGGAGAATGATAAAAAAAAAAAAAAAAATATATATATATATATACATATATATATATATATATATATATATATATATATATATATATATATATATATATATATAATCCAGTGTCAGTACTTCTCGGAAAATTAAAGATGCAGTATGTCAGTGGGTTTGTGTGCGATATATATATATGTGTGTGTGTGTGTGTGTGTGAGTGTGTGTGTGTGTGTGAGTGTGTGTGTGTGTGTGTGAGTGTGTGTGTGTGTGTGTGTGTATGTGTGTTTTATGAGTGTAAGGTTGCATATGCGTGTTTGAATATATGCATACATGAATGTTTCTTATATAGCATCTTGTGCATTTTAATCTCCATATAGTTCATAGACCTACAGCGTGAATCTGTAATGGTTTTAAATTATTATTATTATTATTATTATTATTATTATTATTATCAAATATATAATGGAGCATGTACAAATGACCAATATTTTGAAGTTATGTTCATATGTTTTGCTATTCGTAAGTGGTTATCAATTTGTGTGTGTAAGTGTATACCTGTCCACTCATTTGTTTCTCCGTCTATCCTTAACACACACACACACACACACACACACACACACACACACACACGCATATATGCAGACACACACACGTATGTGTGTGTGTCTGCATATATGTATATTTATATATATATGTGTATATATGCACATATATATAAACATATGCATACATTCACCCTGAAGCCTTTCGAAAATCTAGAACTCATCTCGTGGATCCCACTTAAGCCTTCCTGAAGCCCCGGAACCACCGGCTGGCCCGGAAACCTTGAAAACCCGGCAGTTAGGGTATAAGCAAGTCGTCACCCTCAACGGGCTCAGACGCACGAAAGTCACAGCTGTCAAATCGTAAAATGTAGTTCCTAAAAGTGAGAAACGAGAAAAGAAGAAAAAGAAAAAGGAGAAAAAAAGTATTTAAAACGCAAACTAATCACATGGTAAAACGTTCATGAGTTTTAAATTAGGACGGAAAACGGTCACAATATAGAGTAAATATACTACTATAACATTGAAATACTAATCATACGCGTTGCAACCCTTTAAAACCATTGGAAAATGCTTCCATCTCACGAACATCGAAGTCTTAGCCAGAATAGGAGAGAGTGGGAGGGAGAGCGAGGGCTAGGGCGAGCAAGAGAGAGAGAGAGAGACAGAAACAGACAGTGAGAGAGTTAAAGTCCAAAAAAAGGGGGGAGAGACAGAAAACAGACAGTGGAGAGTTAAACCCAAACACAGCACACAACCCCCCCCCCCCCCTCTTCAAGTACCTGTCCGAGCGCGGCAGCGAAGAGAAGGCCGACCGCTAACCAGTGAGGCGACATGGCGACTAAACACGAACTGTGACCATCATCTGCCACTTGCATATATATCCCCAAAAGACCCATTTGCATCGCTGAGGAGAGACTCATTATGGTAATCACTTTTATCAAAAACACACTTCGAAACACGTGTACCATCATGAAAATACATGCATGTCCGTAAAGTTTTGTGTACACATACACACACACACACAAATCTATCTATCAATCTATCTATCCTATCTATATATATATATATAATATATATATATAATTGTGATTGTATTGTGTGTGTGTGTGTGTGTGTGTGTGTGTGTGTGTGTGTGTGTGTGTGTGTGTGTGTGCATGTACATAACACACACACACACAATATTTAGTACATATATAAGTATATATATACATGTACATATACGCATATGCATGCATGTATGTATGCATATATGTGTATTTCTATATATCCATATCCATACACACATACATATATTTTCTATGCCATATATATGTATATTATATATATATATATATAATATATATATATATATATATATATTTATACATATATATTATATTTATCTATACATATATTACATATATACACATACATCTATAAGCTTATACGCATATACAGACATATATATATATAGATACATACATATAAAATATATATGTTTATTTATTTATTTATTTATTTACATACACAGCACACACCACACACACACACACACACACACACACCACACACCACAACCACAACAAACACATATATATATATATATGTATATATTTAATTACACATATATATATACATATATGTATATGTTTATATACATACATACATATATATATATATAAATATATATATATATACATATATATTATATATATATATTATATATTATATGCATATATACTCACACATATATGCATACAGACACACACACGCATGTATATATATGTATTATATATATATATATATATATATATATATATATATGTATATAAAAATATACATATATATATGTGTGTGTGTGTGTGTGTGTGTGCGTGTGTGTGGTGCGTGTGTGTGTGTGTGTGTGTGTGTTGTGTGTGTGTGTGT
>NC_051390.1:55604696-55611989 GCF_015228065.2 Penaeus monodon | reverse complement strand
TTTTTAAAACGACAAAAAGTGAAACCGCACCCCCAATTCACAAAATCCATAAATGTCCCTCAAATGATGACCCCCAACGCTGTCTAAGGTGTCTCTACCCTCCCCAAAAGAAATAATAAGAATAAAAAAGAGGAAGGGAAAGCCACAAAAAAAAAAAAATTATGCAGCTGCTGGCAACCAAAGTCCGAAAAAGGGGCCCCCCCCATCCCCCCGACCGCTTCCCCCAATTCCGTTAGGGAAAATAAGGAAAAAGTCTTGACCGTGGCTACTTTAAAATCCCCAAAAATCATCCCAATATAAGAATTCATTGAAATAAAAAGGATTAAAAAATTCTTTGCGTACTAAATATGTCTTTATTAGGCTTATATATCCTATAGTAAAACAAACAGACCAATAAAAATCATATCGCCTGAGTTCCTTTAAAATAGGATGATAATGAGATTATTTCTTTTTGCTAAAGGGGTAATGACGGTGGTGGTGCATCCGTTTTGGGGTTTAAACCAACCAAAAAAAGAAATCCTTTTTAACCCTTACTATGTTTGAAAATGTTCGTTTAATAAAAAAAGACAAAAATACTGCATATACACTACCCATTTCTCACTCCATACATATTATATATTATTATATATATATTATTATATATATATTATATATATATAATATATATTATATATAATATATATATTAAAATTTTAAAAAGACTATAATCAATATTTTACAAATGTTTAAAAATGCAAAATAAAAAGTCAACTCTAATAAAAATTAAAACAAAAATTTTTTAACTTCGCGGGAAGGTGATAAAATTGCGAACTCCTCTCTTTTTTTAAACTGTTATACTAGTCGTTCTTACCCCCAAAGTATCTTTCTAAAAAAAATACATTCGTAAAAAGGTCATAAAACTTTTGTTGTCCCCAAATTTTCCTTTAATATATTTTCAAGCTTAAAAACCAGCGTCCTAACGGGGATAACACAAAAAGAAAAAAAAAACGGCTTATTTTTTTTTGTTAAAGTAAATGCGAAAACTACCACTACGCATTTTTTTGAAAATTGCGCTTATCATCGGTTTTTAAATCATAATAAACGTTCACCCAAATAAGAATAAAACAGAATTCTAATTTTCGCGGGCGATTGAAAACTTCTTACACCCAAAGGCCTTTCTAATAAAAATACAATTAAATCAAAAGGTCATAAACTCTTGTTGTACAAAATAGCCTTTATTTTTACTTTCAAAAAACACCCCCTAACAGGCGAAATAAAAAAAAAAATAAAAATAACAGGTTTAAAATTTTTCTGTGAAATGAAAATCGATAACCACTATCTCATGCTTTAAAAAATTTCATTTATAAAACGTTAATTTCCTACAGTTTAAATCCTGGTTTTTTTCCATTTAGAGAGCAAATGGGTTTTCAACGCATCTGCGCGAGACCAAATCGGGTTTCCCCCTCCCAATTTCCCCTGAACAGTTTAAATTTTTACCAAAAAGACACCCACCCGCCCCCACTTCCCGACCCCTTTTTTTTTTGCTAAATTAACCCAAGGGGGAAAAGCAAATTTTTTTTAAAAATTTCCCCCCCCTTACTCTAATTTTGTACATTCTACAATCAAACAGGAAATTGGTTTGCTTCCCATATTATAAATCTTGCAGACGAACGTTTTGTACGCAGTGGGTCTTTGTCTCTGTGCGAAACATGTTTAACATGAAAAGGGGGGGCCTGGGCATTTTTAAAATGAAAGGGGCCTGGGCAAAAATGACGCAACTGGCTGTGAGCGGGAGGGAGGAACAAGCCCGAAGTCGAGTTGGGGGCTGCTCCTGTGAAGACCCCGTGTGTGCCCCTTTGGGCCGAAAATTTTTTTCCCTGTTTAAGCTGTACGTGCAGTGTGACATGTGGTTTCCCCCGTATTGTGCCCATAGAAAAGGGACGGGGAAATAACATGTGTAATTAAAAGGGAAAACTGTCATTTTGTGTTTTTTTCGTGCTCTGCCTCGCCACTTGGCGGGCCCCCCCGTGGTGTTCTGGGACGCTGTGTGCTCGGTGCCTCTTGGAGCTGTTCAGTGTTCACGACCCTGTGGATAGCACGCCGTCTGCCTAGCCTGCCTTGTGTTGGTGGCAGAGAGACGAGGCGGTCGGCGTAACAAATGGTATCAGGAGTGGGATTTGTGATATTTGATCAGTGAGACGCACGGATTTATCATGTCGTCCAATGATGGCGGCAGCCATGAGGGAGAGGAGGCTATGACTGAGGCAGGCACGAGTGAGGTGAAGCCGAGTCAGATGGACCTGATCACTGCCATGCTGGCCGGTATAAGGGAGGAAATGGCACAAAGGGAAGAAGAGCAGGCACAGAGGGCACATGAGCAGGCGCACCATCTCGTCGAGATGCAGGCAAGGAAGGCAGGAAACTCCCGGGCCTCGCAGCGTCGTGTCGGAGCCAGTGATCGCTGTAGAAGGCTGGGGACCCATCGGAACCGCTCCCTTGGGTATAGGTGGCGGCAAACTCGGACCCGGTCAACCCGCCTCGTTGCCTCCCTCACTCGCTTCCTCCCCGCCGGGCGTGTTAGTTCACGGCACGCGTTCTCCACCCCGCAGCCCCTCGGCCTCCAGACATTCTGTGAAGCGTAAGCCAGCTGAGTACGACGGGAAGGTGACCTGGGAGGCATATGTTGCCCAATTTGAAATGCTTGCATCTGCCCAGGGCTGGAGCCAGGAAGAGAAGGCCCTGCAGTTGGTAACAGTGCTAAGGGGCCCCGCGGTGGAAGTGTTGGGGCATCTGCCGGCATCCCAACATGCCTCTTACACCAGCTTGGTGGAGGCTTTGAAACGCCGTTTCGGGCACCACCACCAGGCCGAGGTATATCGGGCCCACTTGAAGAAGCGGACTCGTGAGCGTGGCGAGACACTGTCCCAGCTGGCACAGGATGTGGAGGCGCTGGTAAGGAAGTCGTACCCTGCGGCTGCGGAAGAGATGATCGTGGTCCTGGCCCGCGATTTCTTTGTTGACGCTTTGCAGGACCAGCAGCTGCAAATCTACGTCAAGCAGGCACACCCTGAGGACCTGCAGGTGGCGCTGGTGAGGGCCTTGGAGTTCGAGGCCTTCCTGAAGGCAACCAGTGGCCTAGGGCCGGCTGCTCAGCCCCGCCGTGACCTCCGGGGCCAGAAGGCTAAAGTAGAGAAGGTAGCATTGAGGAAGGTGAGCCCGAGCACTTTCCAAGGCTTGTGTTGGAGCTGCGGTGAGGAAGGGCACAGACGTAGTCGGTGTCGGAGGGAGCGGAGAACACGTCCTCTCAACCGGACGGATTCTGATACCTTCCAGCAGTGCTGCAAGGACTGTGGTAGGTATGGTCACCATCCGAGTGCATGTCCTAAGGCTAAGGAAGTGGTACAGGCGGAAAACTCGGACAGCCTGGAGAAGTGGGCCGAAACCCAGCCGTCCTCGGTTCCCGGGCCCCGTCGAACCAGCACGATGCAGGTGGAGGGCTCAGTAGATGGGAAGCTATGCCACCTGACAGTGGACACTGGGGCTGAGAAGACCCTAGTGCGGCCTGATATGTTGGCCACTATGCGACTTCCAGATGCACCACAGAGACTGTGTGGTGTCACGTGACATTGTGTGCAGCTCAAGGGACCAGTGGAGGCTCGTATTGGCGTGGGCAGCACGGTGCAGCGGCTGCCGGTGTATGTGACTGTTTCAAAATTGTCTGAGCGTATTCTGGACCAGTTTGTCTCAACTCAAAATAGCGTTTATATGGTTTAATCTATATTACATTAATACACTCATGGACACGTTTATTTCAAATAAATAAATAAATCCTGACATTTGACATCGCTCATTAACGCTCATCAATCAATTTCACATTCAGAAAATATATTCAAATGTATGCAGGCGTGATTTCTCTTTAGGGAAAAAATCGGATGTGATGCAATGACACATAAATATGAATATTTACGGGGAAAAAACGCAATTGGTGAAAAATGGAAACGACCTTTGCTGAAGCGCCGGGACCATTACATAATACACACACACACACACACACACACACACACACACATACACACACACACACATACATACACACGTGTGCGTGTGTCCGTGCATGCGTCCGTGCGTATTTATGTATGTGTAATTAATGAAATAATAGTACACTGGCATCATCTTTCTCAGTTGCACCCAATAATTTTTTCATCTTCATGGCACGGCTTACGTTGATGATGGTATTTTTAGATGACATTAGTAATGATATTCCGAGATCTCCCTACTGTTACCGTGAGGGTGATACCGTGCTCTTTATTAAAGCGATCCAGTTCATAAAGGAAACGGGAGATCAAATGGGCAACTACACTGATATAAAATTATATATGTGGCACTAAGTGTAAGTAATAGTTCTATATTTTTTTCCGGTGTGGATCATTAACGTTCTGCATTATAAGTACATTAGCGCAATGTTACACACTTCCAAAATATTTTTCTCCGTTTATTATCTCAATATCTTGATTACTGTCAGTGTTAAACAGAAATCGATGTAAAGAAGCCCCATTCTATTCAAGTTTACGTTATTTTTTATTGATTGCATTCACGACATTCTTTCTAGCCAACATGTATATGTTTTTCATAACTGTACTGGTCGTGATACAGCAATGATTGTGTCTCCTGCGCTTCCATACTGTTGTTTTGTCCTGTCAATGTTAGCTTTCCACAGGAAGGAGAGAGCGAGTTTTTTTTCCATGGAATGAGCATTTGTCAGCCATGTCTGTCTATAAGGAATTTTTGTCAATAAATGATGTTCATCTATCTAAATATCTTGATTTTTTTTCATATAAATTTTTTTAATGCTCATTCATAACCTTAATTTACGTTTAATGTAAAACAGCGGAAGGTATGTGTGAATATGAAGTCAAATGGAATTCATTTTCAGAGTTTTCTAGCATGTTCCTGTTCCTCCTCCACAATATCCTTATATATTATAACTGTATAATAGTATATGAATTATTTATACTTATACTCTTAACTTACAATAGACGGCCTAATAGTCATTAATTAAAAATATAATCCCTAACGAACATTTTTGAGTTGAATATACTCTGCACAGGCCCACTACAGACGATAGGTGGAGCCATAACAATGACGTCAGGCTTGGACAAAACTGGCAGCAAAACCTTAACAGCTCGCTGAATTGTTAAGACTTTTCATTAACATTAACGGGTGGTTGGCGTTGCGGAAGAGGCCCTATGTATAACATCATATCAGTCATAGGTCTTTAAATTCTTAGGAATAAGCCTGTAAAATCCGGTGTATTAAGCGTAACGATATTAGTCAAAAGTCTAAAAAAAAAAAAAAAAAAAAAAAAAAAAAAAAAAAAAAAAAATATATATATATATAATAATAATAAAATAATAATAATAATAATAATAATAATAATAATAACAATAATAATAATAATAATAAAAGAAAAAAATATATATATAATAATAATAACAGCAGCTTTTATAACACCTAGCAATCTTGCGTCGTCTTTTCCGACGGTTCCAGCCTGCACGACAGGAATTGAGTATGGAAATGTATTCCTCCTAACTCGGTTATTGTCATCCTTATTCGTACTTATATTGGGTATCTATAACAAAGCACTACTCACCATATGATATCGAAAGCCATCTAAGATATTATATTCCATAATACTTTGTACCAGTCGAAAAACAATAACCAATATAGTGAAATGGCTAACCGTTAACACAGCCATTCCTATTACGTCATAGAACTGGGCGGCGCTTTACATTATCATCATCATCATCAAGGGGCTAACGCCGACGGGGGCGCATGGCCGCATCCACCCTTCGCTTCCAGCCACGAGGATCCCTCGAGGCGAGTCTCCAGGCAGGTACACGGCCCATCTCTAATTCCTCGCGACAGGTCTTGTTTGAGCTGCCCAAGCCATGATCTCCTAGGACGTCCCACAGGTCTCCTCCACCCAGGGTTGTCTAGCAGAGAGACAACCTGATGGGCAGGGTCGTCCATAGGGAGGCGAGTTGGCGATCCCGGATTATGCATGTAACAGGTCCCATGCCAGTCTCACGGTGTAACCGCCAATTGGACACGTGGTCCTGCCAACTGTACCCCATGATCCGGCGAAGGGACTTGTTACAAAAGCAACAAGGCGAGACTCCAGGCACTGGGTAGCATCCAGGTTTCGCTTCCATAGAGCAAAACTGGAAGTATCAAGGCCTTGAAGACATGCAGCTTGGTCCTTCTGCATAGGTACCGACATCTCCAAACGCTCTTGTTGATCGATTTCATGGCTCCTGTTGCCGGACCAATCCGTCTACTGACTTCCTGGTCTGACAACCCAGAGATATGGACTAAAGCTACCAAGGTATGTAAAACTTTCTGTGACTTTAACGTCCTCGCCACAAGCATGGATCGACTGAACGGTTCCCCTAACAGGCCCCCAAGTCCTATCTTGGTCTTGTTCCAGGGGACCTCTAGGCCTAGGGGGCTTTTGCCTCATTGCTAAATGCATCAGAGCCGCCCCAAGTGACTCCAAGGACTCAGATAGGATGGCAACATCGTCGGCAAAATCTAGGTCCGAGACCTTTAAAATTGCCTAGTGTTGCTCCGCACTGACTTTGGCTAGTAGTTCTGCCATTATCCAGTCCATACAAGTGTTGAAAAGGTGTGGGTGCAAGGACACAGCCTTGCCTCACCCCTGAATTAACAGGAAGAAGTTCGACATACCCCCACCACACTTTGCAGCACTTTCATACCAGTATAGAGGCTTGCATCAGGCCAAAAATCTGTGTTGGAATTCCCCTGAGCCTCAGGATCTCCCATAGCGATTCCCGATGCCCGAGTCAAACCCTTCTTGAGGTCGATGTAAGCTGCGAGCAACCCACGACCAAAATCACGCGGTGTTCCACAATTACTTGAAGCGCTAGTATCGGTCCTATTTTTGGACTTGCCAGGAGTAAATCCAGACTGCTCCGGTCTCTGGTGCCTCAGTAGGTGGTTTTCAGATCCGTTTTAGAAGAATGTGGGGGAGAACCTTGCCTGGGATGCTGAGCAGTGTAATGCCACGGTGTTGCTACAGTTCCATCTATCCCCTTTCCCCTTCCAGAGAGGGATGACCACGCCCCTCAGCAGGTCAGGGGAATGTACAGACTGCCAAATGGCAGTCAGACTGTATGCAGGCCCCGAGCCAAAGGTTCACCCCCAGCCTTTGCATTCAGCAGGGATATCACTTATGCCTGCAGCTTTCCCCCTCTTCAGCTTGGAAACCGCCCATTTTCCCAACCTCTTTTTTAG
>NC_051390.1:55598078-55604596 GCF_015228065.2 Penaeus monodon | reverse complement strand
CGGTTCCGAGGGCTGGCCCCAGCCTCTGACCAATGCGACCATCGGGCTCCCCAGACACGACGACTGCGAGCCCCGGGGGTTTCCTGCCACGGACCCCAGGCAGACCCCAGTAAATCTGACACTCTGGCATCTGTTGCCAGAACTTCGTCTGCTTTCTCTGCTTGCAACGTTACTACCTCGTGACGCCGCCTTTCCTCCTTCACTTCCTCCCTCAGGCCCTGAACCTCGCCCTTCAGAGTCTGCACCTACTCCATCAGTTCACTCTTCACGCTGTTGTAGGCCTTGTCGGTGTACTGCTGAGTTTCCATCTTCACAGATGCAAGATTGCTCTGTAGCACCTCAATAAGTTGGCAAAGCTGTTCCTCTGCCTTCCTTGCCTGCATCTCGACGAGATGGTGCGCCTGCTCGTGTGCCCTCTGTGCCTGCTCTTCTGCCCTTTGTGCCATTTCCTCCCTCATACCGGCCAGCATGGCAGTGATCAGGTCCATCTGGCTCGGCTTCACCTCACTCGTGCCTGCCTCAGTCATAGCCTCCTCTACCTCATGGCTGCCGCCATCTTTGGACCACATGATAAATCGGCGCTCTCACTGATCAAATATCACAAATCCCACTCCTGACACCATTTGTTACGCCGGTCGCCTCATCTCTCTGCCACCAACACAAGGCAGGCTAGGCAGACGGCGTGTTATATACAGGGTTGTGAACACTGAACAGCTCCAAGAGGCACCGAACACCACAGCGTCCCAGAACACCAGGAGAGGCAACGCCAAGTGGCGAGGCAGGCACGAATGTAAACACAAAATGGCGTCTTTCCTTTATTTACACAAGTTATTTACCCGTACACTTTTCTATAGGCACAATACTGGGGGAAACCAGCATGTCACACTGCACGATACAGCTTATAACAGGGCAACACAAAGTATATATCAGGTCACAAGGGCACACACGAGGTCTTCACAGGAGCAGCAACCAACCGCCTCTCTCGGCTTGTTCCTCCGCTCCTCCGCTCACAGCCAGCAGCGTCCTGTTTGCCCAGGTCCCTTCATGTTAACACATGTTTCGCATAGGGACAAAGACCCACTGGCGTAGCAATATATAAGGATATTGTGGAGGAGGAACAGGAACATGCTAGAAAACTCTGAAAATGAATTCCATTTGACTTCATATTCACACATACCTTCCGCTGTTTTACATTAAACGTAAATTAAGGTTATGAATGAGCATTAAAAAAAATTATATGAAAAAAATCAAGATATTTAGATAGATGAACATCATTTATTGACAAAAATTCCTTATAGACAGACATGGCTGACAAATGCTCATTCCATGGGAAAAAAACTCGCTCTCTCCTTCCTCTGGAAAGGTAACATTGACAGGACAAAACAACAGTATGGAGCGCAGGAGACACAATCATTGCTGTATCACAACCAGTACAGTTATGAGAAACATATACATGTTGGCCAGAAAGAATGTCGTGGATGCAATCAATAAAAAATAACGTAAACTTGAATAGAATGGGGCTTCTTTACATCGATTTCTGTTTAACACTGACAGTAATCAAGATATTGAGATAATAAACGGAGAAAAATATTTTGGAAGTGTGTAACATTGCGCTAAATTACTTATAATGCAGAACGTTAATGATCCACACCGGAAAAAAATATAGAACTATTACTTACACTTAATGCCACATATATAATTTTATATCAGTGTAGTTTGTCCATTTTGATCTCCCGTTTTCCTTTATGAACTGGAATCGCTTTAATAAAGAGCACGGTAATCACCCTCACGGTAACAGTAGGGAGATCTCGGAATATCATTACTAATGTCATCTAAAAATACCATCATCAACGTAAGCCGTGCCATGAAGATGAAAAAATTATTGGGTGCAATTGAGAAAGATGATGCCAGTGTACTATTATTTCATTAATTACACATATATAAATACGCACGGACGCATGCACGGACACACGCACACGTGTGTATGTATGTGTGTGTGTATGTGTGTGTGTGTGTGTATGTGTGTGTGTGTGTGTGTATGTGTATGTGTGTGTATGTGTGTGTGTGTGTGTGTGTGTGTGTATATATATATATATATATATATATATATATATATATATATATATGCATCTGAGAACACACAAATTGCTTTCATTATGATTTCATGAACAGTTCACGCAAGAGTAAAAATCTGATGCAAGAAACCAGCGAAATATTTTTTTAAATTAATACATAAAAAATCTTCACATACTCCTATAAAATCTTATATATTCTGTCAATCCTTGTTAAAGAGAAACATACTATCATGTAGGTTACAAAGAATTATTCAAGGGTTAAACTTATGATTTTTTTCCTTTGATTTATGGCTACCTAGGCTAGTCAAAACTTAATAAAAGTCCCGTAACAAGCGACCGCATTTTTATTATTGATTTTAATTTTTATGTACCCAGGATTTTATGCATGTGTCACGCATGTACAATATATTTTAAAGTAAGGAAAAACCACGTCTTCATTCATTTTAAAGCATTTACTGAATCATAGTATTTCATCAGAAAGTTATGACATGGTCCCGGCGCTCAGCAAAGGGTCGTTTCCATTTTTCACCAATTGCGTTTTTTCCCCGTAAATATTCATATTTATGTGTCATTGCATCACATTCGATTTTTTCCCTAAAGAGAAATCACGCCTGCATACATTTGAATATATTTTCTGAATGTGAAATTGAGTGATGAGCGTTAACCCAATCGCCACGTTTGGCAAGAATACATGCCATGCCCACTGTATCACAGGTTTATTTATTGTATTCACACATAGATGGTTCTCCCAAGTGCTAGCATCAAGGGGTCACTTATTATCCAAACCTTTCTCACCTGTTTACCCTTTTCCTTGACTTTTAAAAAGGATTTTTTGCATTATTTAATTGTCTTAAATTTTAAACAAGATTTTAATAATACTTTAATAATTTCATAACATCAATAACAATAATAACAGTTTTGATATCAATGTTTTAAAAAGGAAAAACGCATTTTCCCGCCAATTCAAGGAATGGGAAATCAAGATCAGTCAGTAGGGCCTACTGATAGGACCCCTTTGGAGGCTGAGCACATGTGGAGCCATCTGTATGTAACAAAATTCACAAAAACCTACAAGGGACAGAACATAAATCCGGGGTGATTGGGTATTAATGAGCGATGTCAAATGTCAGGATTTATTTATTTATTTGGAATAAATGTGTCCATGAGTGTATTAATGTAATATAGATTAAACCATATAAACGCTATTTGAGTTGAGACAAACTGGTTCAGAATACGCTCAGACAATTTTGAAACAGTCACATACACCGGCAGCCGCTGCACCGTGCTGCCCACGCCAATACGAGCCTCCACTGGTCCCTTGAGCTGCACACAATGCCCCGTGACACCACACAGTCTCTGTGGTGCATCTGGAAGTCGCCATAGTGGCCAACATATCAGGCCGCACTGGGGTCTTCTCAGCCCCAGTGTCCACTGTCAGGCGGCATGGCTTCCCATCTACTGAGCCCTCCACCTGCATCGTGCTGGTTCGACGGCAGCTTCCCCAAGTCAGGGCCCGGGAACCGAGGACGGCTGGGTTTCGGCCCCCTTCTCCAGGCTGTCCGAGTTTTCCGCCTGTGCCACTTCCTTAGCCTTAGGACATGCACTCGGATGGTGACCATACCTGCCACAGTCCTTGCAGCATTACTGGAAGGTATCAGAATCCGTCCGGTTGAGAGAACGTGTTCTCCGCTCCCTCCGACACCGACTACATCTTTGCCCTTCCTCCCCGCAGCCCCAAACACAACCCTTTGGAAAGTGCTCGGGTCACCTTCCTCAATGCTACCTTCTCCACTTTAGCCTTCGGGGCCCCGGAGGTCAGGGCCCGGGGCTGAGCAGCCGGCCCTAGGCCACTGGTTGCCTTTCAGGAAGGCCTCGAACTCTAAGGCCCTCGCCAGCGCCACCTGCAGGTCCTCAGGGTGTGCCTGCTTGACGTAGATTTGCAGCTGCTGGTCCTGTAAAGCGTCAACAAAGAAATCGCGGGCCAGGACCACGATCATCTCTTTCGCAGCCGCAGAATACGACCTCCTTACCAGCGCCTCCACATCCTGCGCCAGCTGGGACAGTGTCTCGCCACGCTCACGAGTCCGCTTCTTCAAGTGGGCCCGATATACCTCGGCCTGGTGGTGGTGCCCGAAACGGGTTTCAAAGCCTCCACCACGCTGGTGAAGAGGCATGTTGGGATGCCGGCCGATGCCCCAACACTTCCACCGCGGGGCCCCTTAGCGCTGTTACAGCTGCAGGGCCTTCTCTTCCTGGCTCCAGCCCGGGGAGATGCCAGCATTTCAAAAATTTGGGCGACATATGCCTCCCAGGCCACCTTTCCCCTCGTACTCAGCTGGCTTACGCTTCACAGAATGTCTGGAGGCCGAGGGGCTGCAGGGTGGAGAACGCGTGCCGTGAACTAACACGCCCGGGGGGGAGGAAGGGGGTGAGGGAGGCAATGAGGCGGGTTTACCGGGTCCGAGTTTACCGCCACTATACCCAAGGGAGCGGTTCCGATGGGTCCCCAGCCTCTACAGCGACCACTGGCTCCGACACGACGCTGCGAGGCCCGGGAGTTTCCTGTCACAGACCCCAGTAAATCTGACACTCTGGCATCTGTTGCCAGAACCTCGTCTGCCTTCTCTGCTTGCAACGTTACTACCTTGTGACACCGCCTTTCCTCCTTCACTTCCTACCTCAGGTCCTGAACATGCCTTCAGAGTCTGCACTACTCCATCAGTTTACTTTCACGCTGTTGAGCCTTGTCGGTGTACTCTGAGTTTCCATCTTCACAGATGCAAAATGCTCTGTAGCACCTCAACAGTTGGCAGAACTGTTCCTCTGCCTTCCTTGCCGCATCTCGACGAGATGGTGCGCCTGTTCATGTGCCCTCTGGCTGCTCTTCTGCCCTTTGTGCCATTTTCCCCCCTTATCCCGGCCAGCATGGCAGTGATCAGGTACTTTAAAAAATCGCTTCCCCTCATCATGCCTGCCTCAGTATAGCCTCCTCCCTCATGGCTGCGCCTTTGGACGAATGATGAACCGGGTTCACTGATAAAATACACAAACCCACTCCTGATAATTGTTACCCCGACCGCCTCATCTCCTGCCCCCAAACACAAGGGGCAGGCAGCGGCGTGCTATCACGGGTCTAAACATGACAGCTCAAGGGGCACCGGCACCAAGCGCCCAAAACCCCACGGGGGAAACGCCAATGGCGAGGAGGGCACGAAAAAAACCCCAAAAAATGACGTCTTTCCATTTCAAAAGTTTTTTTCCCCGACATTTTTTATGGGCAAAAAAGGGGGGAAACCAGCATGTACAGCACGATACGCTTAAACAGGGAAAAAAATTATCGGCACAAGGGCCCACACCGAGGTCTTCACAGGAGCAGCACCCAATTTGTTTCTTGGCTGGTTCCCCCGTTTCCCCGCTCACAGCAGTTGCGCAGTTTCCCGGGGTCCATTCATTTTAACACTGCCAGGTAATCCTTTTCTTTAACACATGTTTCGACAAGACAAAGCCCCCAATGGATAGCAATACTTTCTCTGCATAGAGTTATACAATAAAAAAGCGAAAATTTTTCCTATTTGCATTGAGAATGTACAAAATTTGGAGTTTGAGGCGGGAACACTTGGAAAAAGCTTTCATTTTCCCTGAGGTTAATTAGCAAAACAAAAATGGGTCGGGAAGGGGGGGAGGTGGTGGTCCCAGTTTGGGAAATAATTAATGTTTAGGGGGAAATTGGGAGGGGGAAAAAAGTCTTGGTCTCGCGGATGCGTTGAAAACCCCATTAAAGCTTCTAAAGGAAAAAAACCCTGTCTTTTTAATCTGTTTGGTAATACCTGTTGTATAAGCCTGAAATTTTTAAAAAGTATGAGTAGTGGTTATCGCATTCATTTCACAGAAAATTAAGCCCGTTTTTTTATTTTCTTTGTATTTATCGCCTTTAGGAGGTGTTTGTGAAAGTCAAAAAAAGGATATGTGTACAAAAGAGTTCATGACCCTTTTGGTGAATTTTATTTTTTTTGAAAGGCCTTTTGGGGTTAAGTAGCTTATCAATCGTCCCGCGAAGTAAGAAATTTCTGTTTTTTTTATTAGGTGCACCTGTTTTATTATGATTAACCTGATGTATAAGCCTGCAATTTTTAAACGTGGTAGGGTAGTTATCGCATTACATTTTAAAAAAAAAATATAAGCCGTTTTTTTCTTATTTGGTTATCCCTGAGGACGCTGTTTTTGGGAAGCTGAAAGCATATTTTAAAAGGAATTGGGACAACAAGGTTTATGATCCTTTTCAGGAATGTATTTTTTTTAGAAAGGCCTTTTGGAGGAAAAACGACAGTAAACTGTTAAAAGAAAGAGGAGGTTTTGCAATTTTATCAACGTTCCCGCGAAAATAGAAATTTTTTTGAGATATTCTTTTTAGAGTGCATCTTGTTATTTTGCATTTGAAAATTT
>NC_051390.1:55581119-55597978 GCF_015228065.2 Penaeus monodon | reverse complement strand
TTTTCCCATTTAGTAAAAACTCTATGCAGAAAACCAAAACGTACTTTGCACGCCAATACAGGCTTTTTCCCTTCTGATATAAAAAGACCAGGGTAAACATCGATTAGGATCCTCTGTTTTATGATGATATAAGAAAAAAGATGAATCAGAACAGAAGGTGGACTAGCTTTTCAGTAATTTATTCCCCCTCCACAAAATTGTCTATAGTAGCTCCCTACAAGTATATACGAAGACAAGGAACTATGCAACGGTAAGCACTAATGTTGGTTACTGTAGTTTCATTTATCTAGCAAATATGTTTTTTTTTTTTGTCTCCTACAAGAACGGGAAAAATATTATAAAAGGACACAAATAACCTTGCCAACGGGTATAATTCAACCAAACTTTACTTCTCGATTTCCTCGTCATTGCCTTTCTACAAATATGCAGCAAGAGATGGAAATAGATAAGTTGTTTATTTTTTAAAAAACGATCACCTCACCGCCAGACTATGGTGATTTACTTTATCGGGAAACGTACATTCAGCCACCGCTTTTAAGTAACACATGCATATATTTTCTCAAATCTCCCTATACAAAGAGAGAAATATTTTTTACGTTGGCACTGAATAAAAGTTGACACTCGATCTCTTTAATATTTTCTGAATATCTTAATACAAGGTCATATCAAATATATATATCTTAACATCCTTTGCCTATGATTTTTTCACTATGTCCCTATTGTTTTGTAGTGGGCGAAAACATTTAAAGGGCCCCTATAAACTATTTTCATCTTCAAAAATAAAAACACCTGTATAACAAGAAGGCTTTCACTTGATTATTTTTCCCCTTTTAGCAACTATGTCTTTATCAAAAACAAGAACTTTTATAAGATATGAAAAAAGAGGTAAAATAATATAACTCCCCATGTTTATAAAGCTTTTATAATTGTACGTGTATTGGACAACGACTAAATTTAAAAATTCGCCTAAAGCAGGATTTGTACTATGTTGATTGTGTATTGCAGTCATATGAGTAATTATCTTTTTTATACTACTAGTAAAAGACTTTATTACTGTTTTCAAGTTTTCTTTTATCAAATTTATGTTTTCTTCGCAAGGAACCTCCAAGCTTGATATGACTATAAGCATCACCAATTCTAAGTAAATTTGTCAATACATATTTAGTGTTTTTGTGAAGTTATGTTTAGCTCCAATTATGATTATAATCACCATTTTTTCCCTCCTCGCGGTAAAACAACATCGCGCTTAATCGAGAAGTAAAGTTTGGTTGAATTATACCCGTTGGCAAGGTTATTTGGGGTCCTTTTTATAATATTTTTTCCCGTTTTGTAGGAGACAAAAAAAAAAAAAAAAAACATATTTGCCTGAAAAATAAAACTACGATAATCAACAATCACCGTAGTCCGACTTAAGATAGCAACTTATCTAGCACCGTCTCTTATTGCATGTTTGTAGACTGGTGAGAAAGACCATGACAGGGAAATCGAGAAGTAAAGTTTAGTTGGATTATTTCCCGTCGGAAAAGGTTACCGTTCTTGTAGGAGACAAAACAACATATTTGCTAGATGAATGAAACTACAGTAACCAACATTAGTGGTTACCTTATTGGGACAACAAGAGTTTCATATATCTTCGTATATACTTGTAGGGAGTATATAGAAAATTTTTGTGGAGGGGGTAAATTACTGAAAAGCTAGCCCACCTTGTTTCTGATTAAATCTTTTTTCTTATATCATCATAAAACAGAGGATCCCTAATCGATGTTTACCCTGGTCTTTTTATATCAGAAGGGAATGCACTGTATTGGCGTGCAAAGATACGTCCGTCTGCATAGAGTTTTACATATGGGAAAGCTGAACATATTTCCTAGTTTGCATTGTAGATTGTGCAAAATTGAGAGCTGAGGCGGGAACACTTTTTGGAAAAAGCATTGCATTGTCCCCTTGAGGTTAATTAGCAAAACATAACTGGTCGGGACGTGGGGGCAGGTGGTGGTCCTAGTTGGTAGATAATTAACTGTTCAGGCGGAAATAGGAGGGGGAAACCTGTCTTTGGTCTCGCGCAGATGCGATGAAAACCCTATTAATGCTCTCTAAATGGAATAAAACCAGTGTCTTTTCAATCTATTAGGTAATTAACCTGTTGTATAAGCCTGAAATTTTCAAACGTATGAGATAGTGGTTATCGCATTTACATTTACACAGAAAATTTAAGCCTGTTATTTTTATTTTCTTTGTATTATCGCCTGTTAGGAAAGTGTGTTTGTGAAAGTCATAATAAAGGCATATTGTGTACAACAAGAGTTTCATGATCCTTTTGAGTGAATTGTATTTTTATTAGAAAGATGCCTTTGGGATGTAAGAACGATTAGTATAACATGTTAAAAGAAGAGAGGAGTTCGCAAGTTTATCAATCGTTCCCGCGAAGTTAAGAAAATTTTTGTTGAGATATTCTTATTAGAGTTGCATCTTTGTTATATGCATTTGTAAACATTTTTTTAAAGATATTGATTATAGACTTTGCAAGTGTTTATATATAAATATATATATATATGCATATGGAGTGAGAAATGGATAGTGTAATATGCATATATTTTTGTCTTATATTTACGTAATGCGAACATTGTCAATCTTAGTAAGGGTTGTATTTGTGTCTGTTTGTTTGTACTAAAGGCATATATGAAGACCTTAATAAAGACACATTGAGTACAGCAACGAATTTTATTAAATCCTTTTGATTGCAATGAATTTCTTAATATTGAGATGATTTGGCGATTTAAACCCTAGCCTACTGTCAAGACTTTTTTACCCTTATTGCTTCGTAACGGAATATTTGGGGGAAAATGGATCGGGGGGATGGGGGGATCCCTTTTCTCGGACTTTGCGTTTTGCCAGCAGCTGCATGGGGATTTTTGTTTGTTTGTGTGCTTCTTCTTCCTTTTTTATTCTTATTCTTATTCCGTGTGGACGAGGACGCCGCCGAGTTAGGCCTGTGACCTCACCTCGTTCCCCCCACGCTTCCTCCAGCTGCTGCTATCGTTTCCTCCAGCTGGAAAAGGTCACTACTTATACCGAGGTTGACCTAGGCCTCAGGGAGTTCGTCACCAGCGCCCGACACGGTTAGGTCAGCTCCGCCCTCTACCTCCGGGCGGGCTGCCCCGACACCGCGGCGCTTTAACCCCTTTAAAACATGTCGTAGCGTCGTCGTAGCGGTGTTCACCCCTTTACGTGTGGTTTTGCGCTCCCGTCAGCCACTGTACTAGAGTACGGATAGCCTTTTACAGGGGGAGAGTTGGCAGGAACACATGTTCAACCTACAGCTACACCGTGAGACTGGCATGGAATCTGTTACTTGCATAATCGGGATTGCCAACTTAGGCTATAGGGGCACCTAAGCTCGTTCCCTGTGGTGACAATGCCCTGCGGGTTGTCTCTTTGGAGACAGTCCTGGAGGAGGAGGCCTGTGGGACAACCAGGAGGTCATGGCTTGGGCAACTCGACGAGACCTGTCGCGAGGATTTAGAGACTCGCCATGAGGGACCCTCGTGGTTGGAAGCAAAAGGTTGATGCGGCCATTGCCCCCCCATCGGCTTTAGCCCCTGGATGATGAGGATGAGATTTCACATAGTATTTTAATATATATAATATTTTTTTACATTAGTATTCAAAATCTTTTTTGTATCTATTTTATGTATGTCGATATATGTAAGTATATATATGTATCGATTTTTTTTTCTTGTCTCATCGCAAATGGTGCCAAATGCGACCACTTCGCATAACCATGATACCGAAAAAAAAAAAAATAATAATAATAATAAAATAAAATATATGAAAATTAGATAATAAAAAAAAAATTAAATAAAATGAATCCATAAATAAATTAAATAAAATTCATTGGTTATTAAACATCTTAGTATCATTATTCCTGCAGTGTTGCTTGTGATGGATCAGCATTACCACCATCCTATTCTTCAGTTATGTGATGCTAAAAGAGATGGACATTTTGAAAGGTTTGATCTCAGTGCATTTTATATGTGAGAAAAAAGGGTTTTGCTCGAGAGAGAGAGAGAGAGAGAGGGGGAAAAAAAGGACTGTAGTGTCGGCTGCGCACTCGCCGACTCTAAGGTCGATCTCGCCTGGACTGACATCGTCCTCGGGCACCGAGTGGTTGAGGCCGGGCCTTTACCATGCCACATGCCTGCCTTCTCTACTACGGAACAAAGGACGTGGGGAACTCTGCAATGCTGCCATTGACTTGGATGAGACGTCCCGGGCTCCGCTTCCACCAACGAGGCGGGCAGTGTTAAGAAATAATATGAACAGGGTTATAAAAATAACAAAGAACGTTTTTTAAACCAAGTCTCTTTACTTGGAGGGGTTAAAAGTCTCCGAGAAAATAAAAAAATTTTTAAATTTTCCCCAAAGGGTCCAACCGTAGATAATTATAGCCCGAAATGTACAATTTTCGCGTAAATTGTACATTACCAGTTTCCCTAGCTATCCTTTCCTTCCAAAGTGTCACAATAGCCCCTGAAGGGAATAATGGTCGTTAGATAGTGTTTTTCTCTCCCTCTCTTTTCACGGTTGTTTGGGTCTTTGGTTGTTGGACTGCCGGACTATCGGGTTTGGTAGTCCAACTCTTATTTTGCATATCTTCTTTTCGCCCCATGCCTGGGGCATGGCCTGAGGGTCTTTTTCGGGTTTTAAATACCCCTAGTTTTGTGAGGGGAAGACAGTTCGGTCCTGACTTCTGTGTGTACTGTGGCCCCGTTCTCGGTGTTTTCGTGTGCTCGCTTTGGATTACTTTGTGGATTTACCTCGCTCACGCCAGGATTTGCCGAGTTTGTCTCCCCAAAGCTAAGATTATTTAGTGGTTGTATGTGAGGACACCTGGTCTCTTTTGGACTTTGGCGTGTGACACGCTACATCATCATCTGTGGGGGTGCACTCTTTCTCTGTCCCAAAGCTGCACTCTGTGAATTCAAAGTGTCAGAGTAAAAAAAGGACCACTTCACACAGAAGGAACACTGTTTGAGGACCCGTACCTCCAGTGTCCCATTCCTTGTTTTTAAACTAAGTCAATACTTTTTTCCCTTTCCCTTAGCTCGAGGATCCGTACCTCCTGGGAGGAAGGTTTATTTCAAAGTCTCGTCCATAATAATTTCGGGCCATTTTACTTTTTACTTCTTTTACTTTGTCTCGATTTGTTGTCTTGATACCTGCCCGACCTTGTGGGTGTCAGGCAGTCCGTGATCTTGTGGTCTCCTTTGGCGTTATTTTCTTTTATTTGGCCTTCAACGCTAAATTGTTTCTTACATGATATTTCTAAAATATTTCTTGTTGTTTACACAAGTGTTTTTATGCAGAGTTTATCAGCACTAGTTTGTTTTGTTTTTTTAAAAAGTTAATCTCCTTTTTTGGTTGGAGATTAACTTATTCATACTAGGGATTGACTATGTTCGTGCTAACACTCTGATTAAGAATCCTTAGGGAAATTGGGACGCCAACTTAGGAGTGAAATTACGTTGGTAAGTATTTCTGAGTATATCTGGTGTGGCTTTCACGTGCATCACCCCCGCTGTGATCAAATTGGTGATGTACGCATCTATAAAAATTTCCCATGACTGAATTCTAGTAGACCTCTCTAATGAGTGCGATTTGCTCAATAAATAAAATCATTTCTATCGTAGAGCTTTCACTCGGTCCCAGTCAAATACAAATGATATTTACGACATCTTAAGTTCTGGGTTTAGACTAAGGGTGAATGCTTGAAACTTTCTTGGGCTTGGGTCTCCTCAACAGCACATTGCTGGTTTCTCTATCTCGCAATCCCCGAAAGCTGTAAGAAGGCTAGATGAATCGTAGTATATTAAGCTGATACTCTAGAACAGACCCTAACTTTGCTATACCTGGGTTCCCACTTCCAGCAGGTGGATGCTCAAATGAAGGGAAGAGAAGAATTTATGATCTTGCATTTTTTCTCCAAACACATCCACGCAGACGCTCAGCCTATGCTATATCCCTTTTCACATTTACACACTTACACATCCAAAAATTCAGCACATAAAATCCTGTACTTCCTTCCACCCTTCTTTCATACAACATTCACACCCCCATACAAAAACACACACGGTTCCCAAAAACCCACTAATCGGGTGGTGGCAGCGTGCCGTAGGCCTGGAACTTTTCATCTGTTCACTGCAGACGAATCTTTTCCCAAATAAAATCTATATTCTCGGTTGAGCCCGGGAAATCAACAGACATATTGAAGTCTACTGGTCTACGCCCCGCTACAAGGACCTTTATTCCTTTGATAAGATGCCTTGGTCCTTAAGGACTTTCATTGGTAATTCACAGAAAATAAACATTATTTCTAAAGCTTTTTTATGGTAAACACGGTATTTGTCCTTTTATCATATACAATGCGAGAGTTTTCAGAAAACAGTGGAGGGGCCGGATTCACTAACGATCTTATGGATAAAAATTCTCCCTTAACTGGAGTTCGGTCCCTACCTCACGAATGATTTGCATCCTCCATTCTGGTCGTCGTAAAACCTGAGGGTGATTTTTTTGGTCCCGTAACGTACTACAGTAGGGGGTCTATGACAACAAACTGATCAATTTCTCAGATACACAAAACCCGCATGTAATGACCCCCCTACACACACATAAACACACGCGCGCACTTCGAAACGTAATTCTAATCGCCTTTTACGTTTTAAAGTAAATTAAAGACCAACGTGAGTTGTTAGCTGCTCGGGCTTAAGCTTTATTAGCATTATCTATGATTTTTTTTTTGGTTTTAAATTGGAGAAAGGGTAATACTGATATTTAGTATACATTATTTGTTCATTTTTTCATTAGTTTAATTTATGAATTTTATAGCTGCGGAAGCTATATAACCTTCGTACTTATATGATACATATATGCCTACACCACTGATCTCAAAAAAAGACTGGATCGAACAACCCATTGTTCCATCTCCTGAAACTCTGAAGCCAAAATTTGATTTCCGCCATCTTAAGAGGTCCAAAAGCCCTGATGTAAACAATGTAGTGTACTGGCTGCCGTCACATCGAAGATGCCAAGTTGCAGCGCGTTTGCTTGCACTAACCGTACGGGATCAAAAAAGAGTGATAGTACTTCAAAGAAGATAACATTTCACAAGTAAGTGCTCGCTTTGTGCCTACCTGGTTTTACACTTGATTTCATTCAAAGAACTGAGTTCCTGTAACTCAGTTAGCTAAAATTTGATATATATATATATATATATATATATATATATATATATATATATATATATATATACATACATACAGACACACATAGAGACAGGATGTTTGAATATATATGTATATATAATATATATATATATATATATATATATATATATATATAAATGCGCTCACACACACACACACACACACAAGTTTATATTGTGCAAAGAACAGTAAAAGCTTATATCTTAAAAAAAAAAAGCTAGTTTGAGGTAACTAACCGTTTAACAGTTGGACGGTTGTTTACGTGGTAAATAGGATGGTTGGAGTGGCTGTACCACAGAGCTCTGGTTTCATGTTAATGATATAGAGAGATTAGACTATGATGAAGTCAAATCTGTTAGGATGGGAGGTCAAGATTATGAAATCAGTTATACGGGTGGTTGTGAAGGTGTATATATACAAAGGTAACCCGCATATAACATAATTCAGAGTTGTACTGTTCCTTCCGTTTTAGAAGAATTGCTAAAATTTCCAGTTCAATGGTAGATTTATCTCAAAAATTATAGTTTTTGGCCCTCCTAGCTGTCGGCCCTATACATATATATAGATTTTTGTGTGTGGTGTATCAATATTTATTTATTTATTGGTATGTACAAAATATATTTATTCATTTATTTTTTTGTGTATATATACATATACATAAATATATGCAATATACATACACACACATACCAGACACACACGCACACAAAACCCCACACACAATATATAAAATATATATAAAATATATAATATATATTATATTATATATATATATACATACATACATACATACATACATACATACATACATATATATATATATATATATATATATATAATATATATACATACATAATATATATAAACACACATATACACCACACACACATATATATATATATATTATATATATATATTAAAAATATATATATATATATTTTATATATATAATATATATTTTGCTACGCCAGTGGGTTTTTGTCTCTGTGCGAAAAAAAATTGTGTGACATGAAAAAGGATGACCTGGGCATGTGTTAACATGAAGGGACCTGGGTAAACATGATGCAGCTGGCCGTGAGCGGAGGAGCGGAAGAACAAGCCAGGAGAGACAGAGTTGGGTGCTGCTCCTGGGAAGAGGGAAGACCTCGTGTGTGCCCTTGTGACCTGATATACTTTGGGTTGCCCTGTTATAAGCTGTATCGTGTAGTGTGACATGCTGGTTTCCCCCTGTATTGTGCTTATAGAAAAGTGTACGGGTAAATAACTTGTGTAAATAAAGGAAAAGACTTTTCATTTTGTGTTTATTTCGTGCCCTGCCTCGCCACGTGGCGTTTCCCTTCGTGGTGTTCTGGGACGCTGTGGTGCTCGGTGCCTCTTGTAGCTGTTCAGTGTTCACGACCCTTTGGATGGCACGCCGTCTGCCTAGCCTGCCTTGTGTTGGTGGCAGGGAGACGAGGCGGCCGGCGTAACAATATATATATATATATATATATTGTTACGCCGGCCGCCTCGTCTCCTGCCACCAACACAAGGCAGGCTAGGCAGACGGCGTGCCATCCAAAAGGGGGTGAACACTGAACAGCTACAAGAGGCCCGAGCACCACAGCGTCCCCGAAAACCACGAAGGGAAAAACCCCCGTGGCGAGGCAGGGCACGAAATAAACACAAAATGACAGTCTTTTCCTTTATTTTCACAAGTTTTTACCCGTACACTTTTCTATAAGCACAATACAGGGGGGGGAAACCACATGTAAACTACACGATACAGCTTATAACAGGGCAAAACCCAAAGTATATCAGGACAAGGGCAACACGAGGTCTTCCCCTTCCCAGGAGCAGCCCCAACTTTCTCCCTGGGTTGTTTTTGCTCCTCCCCTCACGGCCAGCGCATCATGTTTTTCCCCGGTCCCTTTTTGTTAACACATGCCCCGGTCATCCTTTTTATGTCAACACATGTTTCGCACAGAGACAAGACCCACTGGCGTAGCAATATATATATATATATATATATATATATATATATATATATATATAATATATATATATATATATATATATATATATGTATGTATGTATGTATGTATGTATGTATGTATGTATATATATATATATATATATATATATATATATATATATATATATATGAATAAGTATATGTTTGTACATACCAAAATAAATAAATAAATATTGATACACACACACACAAAAATCTATATATATGTATAGGGCCGACAGCTAGGAGGGCCAAAAACTATAATTTTGAGATAAATCTACCATTGAACTGGAAATTTTAGCAATTCTTCTAAAACGAAGGAACCAGTACAACTCTGAATTATGTTCATATGCGGGTTACCTTTGTATATATACACCTTCACAACCACCCGTATAACTGATTTCATAATCTTGACCTCCCATCCTAACAGATTTGACTTCATCATAGTCTAATCTCTCTATATCATTAACATGAAACCAGAGCTCTGTGGTACAGCCACTCCAACCATCCTATTTACCACGTAAACAACCGTCCAACTGTTAAACGGTTAGTTACCTCAAACTAGCTTTTTTTTTTTAAGATATAAGCTTTTACTGTTCTTTGCACAATATAAACTTGTGTGTGTGTGTGTGTGTGTGAGCGCATTTATATATATATATATATATATATATATATATATATATATATATATACATATATATTCAAACATCCTGTCTCTATGTGTGTCTGTATGTATGTATATATATATATATATATATATATATATATATATATATATATATATATATATATATCAAATTTTAGCTAACTGAGTTACAGGAACTCAGTTCTTTGAATGAAATCAAGTGTAAAACCAGGTAGGCACAAAGCGAGCACTTACTTGTGAAATGTTATCTTCTTTGAAGTACTATCACTCTTTTTTGATCCCGTACGGTTAGTGCAAGCAAACGCGCTGCAACTTGGCATCTTCGATGTGACGGCAGCCAGTACACTACATTGTTTACATCAGGGCTTTTGGACCTCTTAAGATGGCGGAAATCAAATTTGGCTTCAGAGTTTCAGGAGATGGAACAATGGGTTGTTCGATCCAGTCTTTTTTTGAGATCAGTGGTGTAGGCATATATGTATCATATAAGTACGAAGGTTATATAGCTTCCGCAGCTATAAAATTCATAAATTAAACTAATGAACAATGAACAAATAATGTATACTAATATCAGTATTACCCTTTCTCCAATTTATACCGAAAAAAAAATCATAGATAATGCTATAAAGCTTAGTCTGAGCAGCTTAACAACTCACGTTGGTCTTTATTTACATTAAACGTAAAAGGCGATTAGAATTACGTTTCGAAGTGCGCGCGTGTGTTTATGTGTGTGTAGGGGGGTCATTTACATGCAGGTTGTGTATCTGAGAAATTGATCAGTTTGTTGTCATAGACCCCTACTGTAGTACGTTACGGGACCGAAAAATCACCCTCAGGTTTACGACGACCAGAATGGAGGATGCGATCATTCGTGAGGTAGGGGACCGAACTCCAGTTAAGGGAGAATTTTTATCCATAAGATCGTTAGTGAATCCGGCCCCTCCACTGTTTTCTGAAAACTCTCGCATTGATATATGATCAAAGGACAAATACCGTGTTTACCATAAAAAAGCGTAGAAATAATGTTTATTTTCTGTGAATTACCAATGAAAGTCCTTAAGGACCAAGGCATCTTATCAAAGGAATAAAGTCCTTGTAGCGGGGCGTAGACCCAGTAGACTTCAATATGTCTGGTTGAGTTCGGGCTCAACCGAGAATATAGATTTTATTTGGGAAAAGATTCGTCTGCAGTGAACAGATGTAAAGTTCCAGGCCTACGGCACGCTGCCACCACCCGATTAGTAGGTTTGGGAACCGTGTGTGTTGTGTATGGGGGTGTGAATGTTGTATGAAAGAAGGGTGGAAGGAAAGTACAGGATGTATGTGCTGAATGTTGGATGTGTAAGTGTGTAAATGTGAAAAGGGAGATAGCGTAGGCTGAGCGTCTGCGTGGACGTGTTTGGAAGAAAAATGCAAGATCATAAAATTCTTCCTCTTCCCTTCAGTTTGAGCATCCACCTGCTGGAAGTGGGAACCCAGGTATAGCAAAGTTAGGGTCTGTTCTAGAGTATCAGCTTAATATACTACGATTCATCTAGCCTTCTTACAGCCTTTCAGGGATTGCGAGATAGAGTAACCAGCAATGTGCTGTTGAGGAGACCCAAGCCCAAGAAAGTTTCAAGCATTCAGCCTTAGTCTGAACCAGAACTTAAGATGTCGTAAATATCATTTGTTCATTTGACTGGGACCGAGTGAAAGCTCTACGATAGTATGATATTTATTTATTGAGCAAATCGCACTCATTAGAGAGGTCTACTGGAATTCAGTCATGGGAAATTTTTATAGATGCGTACATCACCAATTTGATCACAGCGGGGGTGATGCACGTGAAAGCCACACCAGATATACTCAGAAATGACTTACCAACGTAATTTCACTCCTAAGTTGGCGTCCCAATTCCATAAGTATTCTTAATCAGAGTGTTAGCACGAACATATGTCAATCCCTAGTATGAATAAGTTAATCTCCAACCCAAAATGGAGATTAACTTTTAAAAAAGCAAAACAAACTAGTGCTGATAAACTCTGCATAAAAACACTTGTGTAAACAACAAGAAATATTTTAGAAATATCATGTAAGAAACAATTTAGCGTTGAAGGCCAAATAAAAGAAAATAACGCCAAAGGAGACCACAAGATCACGGACTGCCTGACACCCACAAGGTCGGGCAGGTATCAAGACAACAAATCGAGACAAAGTAAAAGAAAGTAAAAAGTAAAATGGCCCTGAAATTATTATGGACGAGACTTATTGAAATAAACCTTCCTCCCAGGAGGTACGGATCCTCGAGCTAAGGGAAGGAAACTAAGTATTGACTTAGTTTAAAATCAAGGAATGGCACACTGGAGGTACGGATCCTCAAGCAGTGTTCCTTCTGTGTGAAGTGGTCCTTTTATACTCTGACACTTTGAATTCACAGAGTGCAGCTTTGGGACAGAGAAAGAGTGCACCCCACAGATGATGATGTAGCGTGTCACACGCCAAAGTCCAAAAGAGACCAGGTGTCTCCTACATACAACCACTAAATAATACTTAGCTTTGTGGAGACAAACTCGGCAAATCCTGGCGTGAAGCGAGGTAAATCCACAAAGTAAATCCAAAGCGAGCACACGAAAACACCGAGAACGGGACCACAGTACACACAGAAGTCAGGACCGAACTGTCTTCCCCTCACAAAACTAGGGGTATTTATACCCGAAAAAGACCCTCAGGCCATGCCCCAGGCATGGCGCGAAAAGAAGATATGCAAAATAAGAGTTGGACTACCAACCCGATAGTCCGGCAGTCCAAACAAGCCAAAGACCCAAACAACCGTGAAAAGAGAGGGAGAGAAAAACACTATCTAACGACCATTATTCCCTTCAGGGGCTATTGTGACACTTTGGAAGGAAAGGATAGCTAGGGAAACTGGTAATGTACAATTTACGCGAAAATTGTACATTTCGGGCTATAATTATCTACGGTATGGGACTTGGGAAATTAATAATTTTTTTTATTTTCTCGGAGACTTCAACACCATCCAAGTAACGAGACTTGGTTTAAAATACGTTCTTTGTTATTTTTATAACCATGTTCATATTATTTCTTAACACTGCCCGCCTCGTTGGTGGAAGCGGAGCCCGGGACGTCTCATCCAAGTCAATGGCAGCATTGCAGAGTTCCCCACGTCCTTTGTTCCGTAGTAGAGAAGGCAGGCATGTGGCATGGTAAAGGCCCGGCCTCAACCACTCGGTGCCCGAGGACGATGTCAGTCCAGGCGAGATCGACCTTAGAGTCGGCGAGTGCGCAGCCGTACACTACAGTCCTTTTCTCTCTCTCTCTCTCTCTCTCTCGATCAAACCTTATTTCTCACATATAAAATGCACTGAGATCAAACCTTTCAAAATGTCCATCTCTTTTAGCATCACATAACTGAAGAATAGGATGGTGGTAATGCTGATCCATCACAAGCAACACTGCAGGGAATAATGATACTAAGATGTTTAATAACCAATGAATTTTATTTAATTTATTTATGGATTCATTTTATTTAATTTTGTTTTATTATCTAATTTTCATATATTTTATTTTATTATTATTATTATTTTTTTTTTTTCGGTATCATGGTTATGCGAAGTGGTCGCATTTGGCACCATTTGCGATGAGACAAGAAAAAAAAATCGATACATATATATACTTACATATATCGACATACATAATATAGATACAAATAAGATTTTGAATACTAATGTAAAAAAAAAATATATATATATATTAAAATACTATGTGAATCATCATCCTCATCATCCAGGGGCTAACGCCGATGGGGGCGCATGGCCGCATCAACCTTTTGCTTCCAACCACGAGGGTCCCTCATGGCGAGTCTCTAAATCCTCGCGACAGGTCTCGTCGAGTTGCCCAAGCCATGACCTCCTGGGTTGTCCCACAGGCCTCCTCCATCCAGGACTGTCTCGCAAAGAGACAACCTGCAGGGCATTGTCATCCACAGGGAAACGAGCTAGGTGCCCATATAGCCTAAGTTGGCAATCCCGGATTATGCAAGTAACAGATTCCATGCCAGTCTCACGGTGTAGCTGTAGGTTGAACATGTGGTCCTGCCAACTCTACCCCTGTAAAAGGCTATCCGTACTCTAGTACAGTGGCTGACAGGGACGCAAAACACACGTAAAGGGGTGAACACACGCTACGACGACGCTACGACATGTCTAAAGGGGTTAAAGCGCCGCGGTGTCGGGGCAGCCCGCCCGGAGGTAGAGGGCGGAGCTGACCTAACCGTGTCGGGCGCTGGTGACGAACTCCCTGAGGCCTAGGTCAACCTCGGTATAAGTAGTGACCGTTCCAGCTGGAGGAAACGATAGCAGCAGCTGGAGGAAGCGTGGGGGGAACGAGGTGAGGTCACAGGCCTAACTCGGCGGCGTCCTCGTCCACACGGAATAAGAATAAGAATAAGAGGAAGAAGAAGCACACAAACAAACAAAAATGCATGCAGCTGCTGGCATACGCAAAGTCCGAGAAAAGGGATCCCCCCATCCCCCCGATCCATATTCCCCATATTCCGTTACGAAGCAATAATGGTAAAAGTCTTGACACGTAGGCTACGTTAAATCGCCAAATCATCTCAATATTAAGAATTCATTGCAATCAAAAGGATTATAAAATTCGTTGCTGTACTCAATGTGTCTTTATTAAGGTCTTCATATATGCCTTTAGTACAAACAAACAGACACAAATACAACCCTTACTAAGATTGACAATGTTCGCATTACGTAAATATAAGACAAAAATATATGCATATTACACTATCCATTTCTCACTCCATATGCATATATATATATATTTATATATAAACACTTGCAAAGTCTATAATCAATATCTTTACAAATGTTTACAAATGCATATAACAAAGATGCAACTCTAATAAGAATATCTCAACAGAAATTTCTTAACTTCGCGGGAACGATTGATAAACTTGCGAACTCCTCTCTTCTTTTAACATGTTATACTAATCGTTCTTACATCCCAAAGGCATCTTTCTAATAAAAATACAATTCACTCAAAAGGATCATGAAACTCTTGTTGTACACAATATGCCTTTATTATGACTTTCACAAACACACATCCTAACAGGCGATAATACAAAGAAAATAAAAATAACAGGCTTAAATTTTCTGTGTAAATGTAAATGCGATAACCACTATCTCATACGTTTGAAAATTTCAGGCTTATACAACAGGTTAATTACCTAATAGATTGAAAAGACACTGGTTTTATTCCATTTAGAGAGCATTAATAGGGTTTTCATCGCATCTGCGCGAGACCAAAGACAGGTTTCCCCCTCCTATTTCCGCCTGAACAGTTAATTATCTACCAACTAGGACCACCACCTGCCCCCACGTCCCGACCCAGTTATGTTTTGCTAATTAACCTCAAGGGGACAATGCAATGCTTTTTCCAAAAAGTGTTCCCGCCTCAGCTCTCAATTTTGTACAATCTACAATGCAAACTAGGAAATATGTTCAGCTTTCCCATATGTAAAACTCTATGCAGACGGACGTATCTTTGCACGCCAATACAGTGCATTCCCTTCTGATATAAAAAGACCAGGGTAAACATCGATTAGGGATCCTCTGTTTTATGATGATATAAGAAAAAAGATGAATCAGAACAGAAGGTGGACTAGCTTTTCAGTAATTTACTCCCCCTCCACAAAATTGTCTATAGTAGCTCCCTACAAGTATATACGAAGATATATGAAACTCTTGTTGTACCCAATAACGGTAACCACTAATGTTGGTTACTGTAGTTTCATTCATCTAGCAAATATGTTGTTTTGTCTCCTACAAGAACGGATAACCTTGCCGACGGGAAATAATCCAACTAAACTTTACTTCTCGATTTCCCTGTCATGGTCTTTCTCACCAGTCTACAAACATGCAATAAGAGACGGTGCTAGATAAGTTGCTATCTTAAGTCGGACTACGGTGATTGTTGATTATCGTAGTTTCATTTATCAGGCAAATATGTTTTTTTTTTTTTTTTTGTCTCCTACAAGAACGGGAAAAAATATTATAAAAGGACACAAATAACCTTGCCAACGGGTATAATTCAACCAAACTTTACTTCTCGATTAAGCGCGATGTTGTATTTACCGCGAGGATGTAAAAAATGGTGATTATAATCATAATTGGAGCTATAACATAACTTCACACAACACTAAATATGTATTGACATTGACTTAGAATTGGTGATGCTTATAGTCATATCAAGCTTGGAGGTTCCTTGCGAAGAAAACATAAAATTTGATAAAAGAAAACTTGAAAACAGTAATATGTCTTTCACTAGTAGTATAAAATAGATAATTACTCATATGACTGCAATACACAATCAACATAGTACAAATCCTGCTTTAGGCGAATTTGACTTAGTCGTTGTCCAATACACGTACAATTATAAAAGCTTTATAACATGGGGAGTTATATTATTTTACCTCTTTTTTCATATCTTATAAAAGTTCTTGTTTTTGATAAAGACATAGTTGCTAAAAGGGAAAAATAATCAAGTGAAAGCCTTCTTGTTATACAGGTGTTTTGATTTTTGAAGATGAAAATAGTTTATAGGGGCCTTAAATGTTTTCGCTACTACAACAACTAGGGACATAGTGAAAAAATCATAGGCAAAGGATGTTAAGATATATATATTTGATATGACCTTGTATTAAGATATTCAGAAAATATTAAAGAGATCGAGTGTCAACTTTTATTCAGTGCCAACGTAAAAAATATTTCTCTCTTTGTATAGGGAGATTTGAGAAAATATATGCATGTGTTACTTAAAAAGCGGTGGCTGAATGTACGTTTCCCGATAAAGTAAATCACCATAGTCTGGCGGTGAGGTGATCGTCTTTTAAAGATAACAACTTATCTATTTCATCTCTTGCTGCATATTTGTAGAAGGCAAT
>NC_051390.1:55575486-55581019 GCF_015228065.2 Penaeus monodon | reverse complement strand
CAAAAATATTCATATACACTACCCATTTTACCCATATTAAATTTAATTATATATATATATATATAATTTTTATATAAAAATAGATAAAATATAAATTTTTTTTTTGCAAAGACTATAATCAATATTTTACAAATGTTTACAATGCATATAACAAAGAGAACTCTAATAAATTCAAAAATTTCTAACTTCGCGGGAACGATTGATAAAATTGCGAACTCCTCTTTCTTTTAACATTTTATACTAGTCGTTCTTACACCCCAAAGGGCATCTTTCTAATAAAAATACAATTCACTGAAAAGGGATCATAAAACTCTTGTTGTACCCAATTGCCTTTAATATGACTTTAAAGCTTACACAAACACGCGTCCTAACAGGTGATAACACAAATAAGATAAAAAAACAGCTTATATTTTTTGTGTAAATGAAAATGCGAAAACTACCACTACGCACGTTGAAAATTGCAGCTTATACATCAGGTTAATCATAATAAAAACAGGTGCACCCTAATAAGAATAACAACAGAAATTTCTTAACTTCGCGGGACGATTGATAAGCTATCTTACATCCCAAAGGCATCTTTCTAATAAAAATACAATTCACTCAAAAGGATCATGAAACTCTTGTTGTACACAATATGCCTTTATTATGACTTTCACAAACACACATCCTAACAGGCGATAATACAAAGAAAATAAAAAAAACAGGCTTAAATTTTTCTGTGTAAATGAAAATGCGAAAACCCACTATCTCATACGTTTGAAAATTTCAGGCTTATACAACAGGTTAATTACCTAACAGATTGAAAAGACACTGGTTTTATTCCATTTAGAGAGCATTAATAGGGTTTTCAACGCATCTGCGCGAGACCAAAGACGGGTTTCCCCCTCCCAATTTCCGCCTGAACAGTTAATTATTTACCAACTAGGACCACCACCTGCCCCCACTTCCCGACCCAGTTATGTTTTGCTAATTAACCTCAAGGGGCAATGCAATGCTTTTTCCAAAAATGTTCCCGCCTCAGCTCTCAATTTTGTACATTCTACAATGCAAACTAGGAAATATGTTCAGCTTTCCCATATGTATAACTCTATGCAGACGAACGTATTGCTACGTCAGTGGGTCTTTGTCTCTGTGCGAAACATGTGTTAACATGAAAAGGGTGACCTGGGCATGTGTTAACATGAATGGACCTGGGCAACATGACGCAACTGGCTGTGGGGCGGAGAGCGGAGGAACAACCCCAAGAGAGACGGAGTTGGGTGCTGCTCCTGTGAAGACCTCGTGTGTGCCCTTGTGACCTGATATACTTTGTGTTGCCCTGTTATAAGCTGTATCGTGCAGTGTGACATGCTGGTTTCCCGCCTGTATTGTGCCTATAGAAAAGGTGTACGGGTAAATAACTTGTGAAAATAAAGGAAAGACTGTCTTTTTGTGTTTATTCGTGCCCTGCCTCGCCACTTGGCGTTTCCCTCGTGGTGTTCTGGGACGCTGTGGTGCTCGGTGCCTCTTGGAGCTGTTCAGTGTTCACACCCTTGGATAGCACGCCGTCTGCCTAGCCAGCCTTGTTTTTGGGGCAGAGAGATGAGGCGGTCGGGGTAACAAAAGTTCGGAGTGGGATTTGTGATATTTGATCGTGAGACGCAAGATTCTCATGTCGTCCCATGAGGCGGCACCATGAGGGAGGAGGCTATGACTGGGCAGGGATGAGTGAGGTGAAGCCGTTTAGATGTCCTGATCAATGCCATGCTGGCCGGTATAAGGGAGGAAATGGCACAAGGGCAGAAGACAGGCACAGAGGCACATGGGAAAAGGCGCCCATCCGTCGGATGCAGGCAGGAAGGGAGGAACAGTCTGCCAATTGTTGAGGTCTACAGAGCAATTTGCATCTTTTGAAGATGGAAACTCAGCAGTAAACCACCCGGCCTGCACACGTGAAGAGTGACTGATGGGTAGGTGCAACTCTGAGGGCAGGTTTCAGGACCTGAGGGAGGAAGTGAAGGGGAAAGGCCGGGGTCACAAGGTGTAACGTGCAGCAGAGAGGCAGACAATGTTCTGGCAACAGAGAAGAAGTTTAGTTTACTGGTTTGTCAGGAAATCCGGGCCTCGCAGGCGTGTCGGAGCCGTGTCGCTGTAGAAGGCTGGGACCCATCGGACCGCTCCCCTTGGGTTGGTGGCGTAAACTGACCCGTCAACCGCCCTCACCTCCTCACCCCCCTCCACCCCGGGGGGGTTTGTTTCACCGGCGGGAGCGCGTTCCCCCACCCGCAGCCCTCGGCCTCCAGACTTCTGTGAAGCCCTAAGCCAGCTGAAGTAAAGGAAAGGGGGCCTGGGAGGCAGATGGCGCCCAATTTGAAATGCGGGCATCTGCCCAGGGCTGGAGCCAGGAAGAGAAGGCCCTGCAGCTGTAACGCGCAAAGGGGGCCCGCGGTGGAAGTGTTGGGGCATCGCCGGCACCCCAACTGCTCTTACACCAGCTGGTGGAGGCTTTGAAACCCCGTTTCGGGCACCCCACCAGGCCGAGGTATTCGGGCCCACTTGAAGAAGCGGCCCTCGTGAGCGTGGCGAGACACTGTCCCAGCTGGCGCAGGATTTTGAGGCCTGGTAAGGAGGTCGTATTCTGCGGCTGCGAAGAGATGATCGTGGTCCTGGCCCGCGATTTCCCTTGTTGACGCTTTCAGGACCAGCAGCTGCAAATCTCTAAGCAGGCACCCCCTGAGGACCTCGGTGGCGCTGGCGAGGGCCTTAGAGTTCGAGGCCTTCCTGAAGGCAACCATGGCCTAGGGCCGGCTGCTCAGCCCCCGCCGTGACCTCCGGGCCAAAAGGGCTAAAGTGAAAAGGGTTTAGCATTGAGGAAGGTGACCCAAAGCACTTTCCAAGGCTTGTGTTGAGGCTGCGGTGAGGAAGGGCAAAGATGTAGTCGGTGTCGGAGGGAGCGGAGAACACGTTCTCTCAACCGGACGGATTCTGATACCTTCCAGTAATGCTGCAAGGACTGTGGCAGGTATGGTCACCATCCGAGTGCATGTCCTAAGGCTAAGGAAGTGGCACAGGCGGAAAACTCGGACAGCCTGGAGAAGGGGGCCGAAACCCAGCCGTCCTCGGTTCCCGGGCCCTACTTGGGAACTGCGTCGAACCCCATGAGGTGGGGGCTCAGTAATGGGAAAACCCCTGCGCTGACAGTGACACTGGGGCTGAGAAGACCCTATGCGGCTGATATGTTGGCCACTATGCGATTTCCGTTCACCGAGACTGTGTGGGGTCAGGGCATTGTGGCTCTCAAAGGGACTGAGGCTCGATTGGCGTGGCAGCACGGTTTCAGGGCTGCCGGTGTATGTGACGTTTCAAAAATTTTCTGAGCGTATTCTAACCATTGTCTAACTAAAATAGGGGTTTATATGGTTTTAAACTAATTTACATTAATACTCATGGACACATTTATTCCAAATAAAAAATAATCCTGACATTTGACATCGCTCTTAATACCAAAACACCCGGATTTTTTTCTTTCCCTTTTAGGTTTTTTGTGAATTGTTCTACAATGGCCAAGTGCCCCAGCCTCAAGGAGCTATCAGTGGCCCTATGTGATCTTGATTTCCCATTCCTTTAATTGCGGGAAAAATCTTTTTTCCTTTTTAATACAATTATATCAACTTTTTTATTTTTTATTGTTTAAATTAAAGTATTTTTTAAAATCTTTTTTAACATTTCTTAAAAATGAAAAAGCCCTTTTTAAAAAGTAAAAGGAAAAGGGGAAACGGGTGAAAAGGTAAAAAATCCCCCTTGATATAACACTTGTAAAACCCATCTATTGTAATAAAAATAAAAAACCGTGTTGGGCATGGCATTTTTCTGAAACTGCGTTGGGGGTTAACGTCACATCATTTCCATTCAGAAAAATTAAAAGAGCAGGCGTGATTTCTCTTTGGGGGAAAAATCAAATGGACAATGCCAAAAATATAATTTTACGGGGAAAAAAACCAAATTGGTAAAAAGGGAAACACCTTTGCTGAGCCCCGGGCCCATAAATTTTCTGATGAAATACTATGTTTCGTAAATTTTTTAAAATAAATAAAGACGTTTTTTTTCCTTATTTAAAATTTTGACATGCTGACAAGAAAAAATCCGGGTCTAAAAAAAAAACATTAAAAATGCGGTCGCTTGTTACGGATTTTATTAATTTTTGACTACCCAGGTACCAAAATCAAAAAAAAAAATCAAATTTTTAACCCCTTAAAAATTCTTTGAAAACCACATGATATATTTTCTTTTAACAAGGATGACAAATATATAGTTTTATGGAGATGTGAAGATTTTTAGTTTTTAATTTAAAAAAAATTTCGCGGTTCTTGCCAGATTTTTCTCTTGCGTGGGAATGCAGAAATCAAATGAAAGCATTTGTGTGTTCTCAGAAAATAATATAATAATTAATATTATATATTATATATATTCCCAAAACCACAACCCCCAAAAACAACCTACCTAACCCTAACACACCAACCAAACCCTACTACACACCCAAAAAAAAAAATCCACATACACAACATAACATACCACACACCAACACAACACACACAACACAATACACCCCACACATACTAAAACCCTTGCGTGTTCCGGGGAGCTCCGTGCTTTAAATATGTGAATTTGAAAAATAGTACCGGGGATCATCTTTCCAAGACCCAAAATTTTTTCATCTTCTGCCGGGCCTGGGATGGGATTTTTAGTACTTAGTAAAGAATTCCGGATCTCCCACTGTTTCCGTGAGGGTGTTACCGTGCCATTAAAACGATTGTATAAAGGGAAAAAGGGAGATCAAAAAGGACAAACTACATGATAAAAATTTTATATGTGGGATTAAGTGTAAGTATAGTTCTATATTTTTTTTCCGGGGTGGATCTTAACGTTCTGATTTTAAGTAATTTTGCGCAATTTAACACTTCCAAAATATTTTTTCCTTTTTTTATTCATATCTTGTTTCTGTCGTGTTAAACAGAAAAACGATTAAAAAACCCCTTCTTTCAAATTTCGTTATTTTTTATTTATTTCATCCACGAAATTCTTTTTGGCCAAAATGTTATGTTTTTCATAATGACTGGTTTTGATAACAATGATTGTGCCCTGGCCCATACTGTTGTTTTGTCCCGTCAATTTCCTTTCCGGAAGGAGAGCGAGTTTTTTCCCAGGGAAAAGCATTTTTCCCCGCCCCCGTCTATAAGGGAATTTTTTTCAATAAATGTGTTTATTATCAAATATCTTTATTTTTTTTATTTTTTTTTTTTAAGCCATTCAACCCATTTAGTTTATGTAAAAAAGCGGAGGGATGTGTAATTGAATCAAAAAGAATTCATTTTTTGAGTTTTCTCATTTCCGTTCCCCCTCCACAATACCTTATATTTTGCTACGCCAGTGGGGCTTTTTTCCCATGCGAAACGTTTACTGAAGGGCCTGGAAACAGGAGTGCCTTGAGCGGGGGGCGGAGGCAAGCCGGAGAGGGGGTTTGGTTTTCTGCCCTTGGCCCTTTCCCTTTTTGAAA